>NC_083418.1:20349775-20579519 GCF_020745735.1 Hemiscyllium ocellatum
ATGGAGATGTGATAGGTGGAAGGAGGTCAAGGTGAGGGTGATAGGCCGGAGTGGGGTGGGGGCGGAGAGGTCAGGAAGAAGATTGCAGGTTAGGAGGGCGGTGCTGAGTTCGAGGGATTCGATTGAGACAAGGTGGGGGGAGGGGAAATGAGGAAACTGGAGAAAACTGAGTTCATCCCTTGTGGGTGGAGGGTTCCCAGGCAGAAGATGAGGCGCTCTTCCTCCAACAGTCGTGTTGTTATGGTCTAGCGATGGAGGAGTCCAAGGACCTGCATGTCCTCGGTGGAGTGAGAAGGGGAGTTAAAGTGTTGAGCCACGGGGTGGTTGGGTTGGTCGGTCCGGGCGTCCCAGAGGTGTTCCCTGAAATATTCCGCAAGTAGGCGGCCTGTCTCCCCAGACAACTAATCTCAGTATTGCTTTTTGCTGACAGACCTGTACCATATCTAACACCCTTCTGATATTATTAGTAGATCTGTGACCCTTAACAAACCCCATCTGATCCTCTTTTATAATAAATGGCAAAACCTTCTCCAGCCTTATTACCAGCATTTTCGAGAGGATTATAAAGTCCACATTCAATAAGGATATAAGGCTGTACAAGTTACAGTCGTCAGGGGATTTCCCTTTCTTGAGGATGAGAGAGATATTTGTTTCTGTCAGGGAGGGCAGGAGACACCCCTGACTAAATGAGTAGTTGTACGTGTGGTCCGGCCAACTCGGCTATAAACTCTTTATAAAACTCAGCCTGAAATCCATCTGGCCCTGGGTGCTTTGCCACTCTGGAGCTGCCTCACCATCTCCTGTGCCTCCTGAGTTGTCAGGGGGGCATTCAACATTCAAAGAGGACACCCGCTCCGAGGTTATGCCCGAAAGATCCAGATTCTTCAAAAAAGAACTCCACTCTCCTCGCTCTATCCTCCGACTGGGTACAACTCAAAATAAAACTTTCTAAAAGCTGAGTTGATCTTCTTAGGATCACAAGTCAGAATCCCAGCCCCATCTCTAATAGATGGAATGGATTGGGGAGCTTTCTTCTTTCTGGCAAGGTATGCTCGGTACCTGCCCAGCTTATCGCCGCACTCAAATAATCTCTGCTTCGTAAATAGTGTCTCCCTCTTTGCTGTTTGAGTAAGAGAATCACTCAAGATGGTCCTGAGGGCTGTAATCCGCTGTAATTTAAGTATGGATGGCCTATCAGCATACCCTGACTCAGCTACCTTCAGGTCAGCCTCGAGCAGACACTGTTGCCCTCCCTTTTTCTTTTCTGGTTCACAGAATATGAAATAATTAAGCCGCGCGCATATGCCTTAGCAGTCTCCCACATCACCGATGGGTTACTGACCGTACCTGTGTCAATGTCCCAGAATGCTTTAAACTCCAGCAAAACGTATTCCATGAATTTACCATCCTTCAACGGTCCAGTGTCGGGAATCTTATCATTCCCGCTAATCTTGACCTCCATATAGACTGCTGCACGATCAGAAGTAGCTGTATTCCCTATTTTACAGGACAGTATCGAATTCAGGGGACAAAAAGCATCTTGATTCTGGTGTGGCGCTTGTGTGGGTTAGAGTAAAAAGTGAAATCTCTACCCTCAGGGTGGAGGCTCCTCCCCACGTCTCCCAGCCCCAGCTCCCTAATCAAATCAATCAATAGCTGGCTTCCCGAGGGGATGCTTTCAATCAGTTGCTTTTACTTGCACCAAGTGAAGGAAATCATGTCAGTGGGCCAGACAGTAAGATGGATAAATATATGAGATTCATGTGGAATAGGCTGCCGATTCCCACTTGCCTGTTCAACTCAAAACCTATCTCCGCATGGTTCTGGCCGGATTTGGGCATAATTTCGTTTTGGAAACTGGAATACCATCCTGCGCAATTCAGATTCAGTCTCCCGGCATTTTAGACCCTCGTTTGGGATTCTCACTCCTTCACGAGCAATCGGAATCACCTCCGTACGAATCCCCTTTTCTGTTTCACCTGGCTCAGTGCCAAAACAGAAACCTTCTCCAAAGCCTCACCGGTTGTCACTCTGCAACCTGGCGTTAAGAGTATTGTCGAAGTCACTTTTCTGGTCTGGCTGTGTTGGCATCACAGACTAACATCCCTACTCCACCAACATTTTTTTAATGTATCTGTTTAGCGATGTAAAAAAAATCTGTTTCTGCAATACTGCGTCAGGGATGAATATTGAACAAGGTTACCTCCCTCTTCAAAGTCGGGTATCTTGAACCCACATGAACAGGTTGGTCCTGATGTAATACCAAGTGTGAAAGATGGTCTCTCCAACAGTGCTGTGCTCCTTCAGTACTGCACCTTGGCTTGTCTATGCTCATTGTCTGGGTTGGGACTTGAATCGAGGACCTTGTGACTCAGACATGAGAATGCACTGGTGTAAATGAGCCGAGTCAGGTGGCTCATTCCTCCTGGCATGAGGTAAGGTCACCAGCTTTAGTTCAGAGTGAAAGCAGGAACTCACACATTGATTGTGTTTCTCTCCATTTCATTGGAGTCCTATTGAGAGATAGAGTCAGCGAGAGGACCATCAGCTGACATGTGAGACTGGTATTCAACCCAGTCCAGTAGTTACAGGCAGAGTGTTGCCCAACAGGTTAGCCGCTAGGACATAGGATCAGATGGAAGTCTCTTACCTCTCCCACCATTCTCGATCATTTTCCTTCATTGTTTCTTGCAAAGTTCAAACAGTTCACCCGTTAACTTTTCATATTCCAGGAAATGCAACCCTTGTGTGTGTGTGTGATCTCTCTCTGTCGAGTTTAGATGTCCTTCTTCTCCCCAGCCTCTGTACTCAACACCATCCATCATTTCAGGTGTACGATGCTGCCTTCTGCTTTCAGCATGCCACAGGGAATGGTTCTCTCCTGGGATATTCCTCTTTCACACCTAACGCCTCATCCCCTTCCTCCGGTAACCTTCTATGAAAGCTCCAGAGGCGTTTCTCTGATTGGTCTACCTCCTCTGTCCTTACTGTCCAAGGCCTGAAACGCTCCTTCGGGTGAAGTAGCGACATTGGAGAGCCCAAAGGCAGATCCGGTGACCACTTTGCAGAACCTTAACCCAGCTTGCAAGGACATTAGCAAGTTTCCAGCATTATATTTCTTCAGCACGCTGACCTGCTGACTTGTCTGTACTTGGTCAATCTCAGATCCGAAACCCTGGAACCAATTTTGTTTCCTCCTCTCGACTCAAAGAATGTACTGTTTTATTGTTTGTTTCCGTGCCTGCCCCACCTTCATTATTTTTCATCCTGGAAGACTCAGTCTTCTGCCATTAACTGCTTCTATCAACCAGACTATTACAGACCTCCCTTATTATTGTTCAATCTATTTCTTGTTCAACTCTCGGTGTATCCCCACTTCTGTTGACCTGTAACATTGACTCTGTGTGTTCTCTCTCTGCAGATGCTGACAGACCTGCTGAGTAATTTCTGCAATTTCAGGCCTCCAGCGTCCACGCTGGTCTGCTCTCCTATCGTTCTCGGTAACATGGCTAACTGGCAATCCAGTTCTGGCAATTCCAAGAGTTCTGGCTAAGAGTCACACCGGCCTCCAAGCCTGCTGTGTTCCTCTTTACACAGAAGCTGCCAGACTCTGGTGGGGGTATTCAGGTCTCCAGCACTCTCACAAAGTGCCTTTCTGATCAGCAGGTTAACACAATACGATTCCAACCTCCATTTTCACAGGAAGTTGAACAAAGAACAAAGAACCTTACAGCGCAGGCCCGTGGAGCCTGTGCCAACCCAGATCCTGTATCTAAACCTGTTGCCTATTTACTCAGGGTCATTCATGTATCTGTCTAGATACATCTTAAACAACGCTATCATGCCCACCTCTACCACCTCTGCTGGCAACACGATCCAGGCACCCACCACCCTCTGCAGGAAGAACTTTCCAGGCATATCTCCCCTAAACCTTTCCCCTCTCACCTTGAACTGGTGATCCCTAATAATTGAGTCCTCCCACTCTGGGAGAAAGTTTCTTGCTATCCACCCCTGTCTACACCTGTTTTGTAGGCCTTAACCAGGCCTCCCCTCAAACTCCTTCTTTCGAATGAAAATAATCCTAATCGACTCGACCTCTCCTCATAGCTAGCACCCTCCATACCAGGCAACATCCTGGTGGACCTCCTCTGCACCCTCTCCAAAGCATCCACATCCTTTTGGTAATATGGTGACCAGAACTGTACGCAGTATTCCAAATGTGGCCAAACCAAAGTCTAATGCAACCGTAACATGACCTGCCAACTCTTATACTCAACACCCCACCCTATGCCTTCTTGACCACTCTACTGACCTGCGTTGCCACCTTCAGAGTACAATGGACCTGAACACCCAGATCTCTCTGTATATCAATTTTCCCCAGCACTTTTCCATTTACTGTACAGTCCGCTCTTGAACTGCATCTTCCAAAATCCTTCACCTCGCAATTGTCTGGACTGAACTCCATAAAGTTGGAATGTGAAGTTTGACTTTTATGTGCACTCCTTGGTAAGATGTCAACAAAGGAAAGACCAGGGCACGCATGTTACTTGACCATTGTCTCTGCCTTACCATCTTGTTATTGATCTCGAGCCAATGTTTGTGAAGGCAGTATAGTCCCATGAAGTACATTCTCCATATTGTGTGCTGTATGTGAAGCAAGTGTATGAGGCTCAGCAGTGAGACTTATCGGTCCGCGCTTTTCTAATGAAAATACCGAGCAGCCCTCACACTCTACTCACTGGGAAGTTCTCATCTTTCTTCCCCTTGGCTGGCAGTGGCTTTTGTATGCCCGAAGATTTCTTTAGAAGTCCAGCCTGCATTTTCCCAAGGCTAATCCACCTCGCCTGCACATCCCTGGACGCTACGGGGCAATTCAGTATGAGCGATCCATCTAACCTGCACATCCTTGGACTGTGGGAGGAAACCGGAAAATCTGGAGGAAAGCAGGGAGAGTGTGCAAACTCCACACAGACAGTTGCCCGAGGGTATACTTGAACCTGGGTCCCTGGCACTGTGAGGCAGCAGTGCTAACCAGTCATATCTCAGAATCAATGCAGGCTTGATAGATCTTACTTTGTTCTTTTATTAATGTAATTTTTAAAAATTAAGTTTTTAGTGGGAGGTGGGCATTGCTGGCATTTATCGCCTGTCCCTAGTTGTCCTCGAGAAGGTGGGGGTGAGCTGCCTTCTTGAACCGCTGCAGTCCACCTGTTGTGGGTTGACCCACAATGCCATTAAGGAGAGAATTCCAGGATCTTGCCCCAGCAACAGTGAAGGAACGGAGATATATTTCCAAATCAGGATGGTGACTAGCTTGAAGATGGTGGGTGTTCCCATGTATCTGCTGCCCTTGTCCTTTGAGGTGGAAGTGGTCGTGGGTTTGGAAGGTGCTGTCTGAGGTGAACTTCTGCAGTGTATCTTGTGGATAGTACACACTGCTGCTACTGAGCGTCAGTGATGGAGGGAGTGGATGTTGTGGATGTGGTGCCAGTCAAGTGGGCTGCTTTGACCTGGATGGCGTCAAACTTCTTGAGTATTGCTGAGGCTGCACCTATCCAGGTAAGTATTCCATCACATCCCTGACTTGTGTCTTGCAGATGGTGGACAGGCTTTGAGGAGTCAGGAGATGAATTACTCACTGCAGGATTCCTCACCTCTAAGCTGCTCTTGTGGCCACTGTGATCACGTGTTGAGTTTCTGATCAATGATATATCCCACGATGTTGATATTGGGGGAATTCAGTGATGGTAACACCATTGAATGTCAAGGGATGGTGGTTTGATTGTCTCTTGTTGGTGATAGTCGTAGGCTGGCATTTGTGTGGCATGAGTGTTACTTGCCACTTGTCAGCTGAAGCCTGGATATTGTCCAGATCTTGTTGTAGTTGGACATGAAGCGTTCATCATCTGTGGAGCCATGAATGTTGCTGAACACTGTGCGACCATCAGTGAACATCCTCACTTCTAACCTTGTGATGGAGGGAAGGTCATTGATGAAGCAGCTGAAGATGGGTTAGGCCTAGGACCCTATCCTGAGGATTCCCTGCAGAAATGTCCTGGAGCTGAAATGACTGACCTCACACAACCACCACCATCTTCCCATGTGCCAGGAATGACTGTAACCAGTGGAGAGTTTGCCCCTGATACCCATTGAGCCAGGGCTCTGCGATGCCTCACTCGGTTGAATGCAGCCTTGATGTCAAGGGCTGTCACTCCCACCTCACCCTCTGGAATTCAGCTCCTTTGTCCATGTTTGAACCAAGGCTGTAATGAGGTCAGGAGCTGAGTGACCCTGGCAGAACCCAAACTGGGCGTTACTGAGCAGGTGCTGCTTGATAGCGCCGTTGATGACACTTTCCTGATGATCGAGATGGACCGATGAGGTGGCATTTCACTGAAACACAAGCACAAAAGGCTCCAGGTTTGGTTATAACAATAAAACAGAAGTGCATTACACAAAATACATTTCTAAAAAATGAACCAAGGTATCTAAATATAATACAATTTGAAAGATTTCAAACACATGGCAAAACATAATCCCATCCATGGCTCAGTGGTTAGCACTGCTGCCTCACAGCGCCAGGCACCTGGGTTCAATTCCACCCTCGGGTGACTGCGTGGAGTTTGCACATTCTCTGTGTGGGTTTCCTCCGGGTGCTCCGGTTTCCTCCCACAGTCCAAAGATGTGCGGGTCAGGTGGACTGACCATGCTAAATTGCCTCCAGTGTCCGGGAATGTCCAGGCCAGGTGGTTTAGCCATGGTAAATGCAGGGTTACAGGGATAGGGTGGGGGGCATTGGCCTGGGTGGGATGCTCTTTGGAGGGTTGGTGTGGATAAATTGGCCTGCTTCCACATTGTCTGATTCTATGCCCCAACACCATTACGTTGCAGTTACACACAAAGCATAGACCATGTCCTTCCCTGCCCCGTCTGTAGGCTTGACTGAGCCACAAAGGACTTACCCTTTGGAAGTTTAAACTTCCCGGACTATCAGATCTGCCCGCCAGGGTTTCTACAGGATCCTGATCCCTCCCTCCTGTTGTACGTCCGGTCTCCAAGGATCCAGAGATTGGGAACTTTGGCATAAACACTTGAGATGAGTAAGCCTCAGAAGTTTGTGTTGAACTGGCCCAAGGTTTATGTGTTTCTGAGAATTAACGGAGCACGCAGTTATTAATCTCACTCAGAGCTTTTCAGACAAGGGCTGTTGAGGGAGTATGACATTCCTTTGATGAAGTGGTGGTTTATATTAAAGTCTATCGAGTGGAGAAGACAGAGGAAGCTCGATTTGATTTCTTACTTCTCACTGGGATTGGAACCTCAACACTGACCCCAGAGCCTTCAGCCTGAGCACCAATAGATCACGATTTACACAGCAGGCAGATTCATCATCTGCAGGGTTTTGGTCAAGACTCAGTTTGAAAAAGGGAAGAGATAGTCTAGTGTTATTATCGCTAGAATATTAACCCAGGGACCCTAGTAATGCTCTGGGAGCTGGGTTAAAATCCCACCATGGTAGATGGTGGAATTTAAGTTCAATAAATATCTGGAACTATGATGACCATGAATCCATTGTCAATTGTTGGGAAAACCCCATGTGGTTCACTAATGTCCTTAAGGGAAGGAAAGCTGCCATCCTTACCTGGTCTGGATTACATGTGACTCCAGACCCACAGCGATGTGGTTGACTCTTAATTGCCCTCTGGGGGAATGGGAAGAAACACCCATGAACGTCCTCACCGTGCAAATGAATGAAAACAAATGCAGGATGGTGCTGACACTGTGACGGAAACAGACACGGGGGGGGGGGGGGGGGTGGGGGGGTGGGAGTGAAAAGCTGCATCCCAGAATGCACTACAAATGCCCTCGTGGAGGTGGCCATATTGGGAAGAGTGTAAGCTTCACTTTTCCATGGAAATCCCTGTGCCAACACACTGCTGGACTGCTCCATGACCTTTGACATTGAGCACAGGTGTTCTGCTGTTTCCCAATGTACCCAGCATGCACTTGTGTACAGGTAGCAGCCATCTTCTGTCAGCCGAGTGAGGTCCTCACCTGATTCCTCAGCAGCAGCACCAGCTAGGAAACTCACACTTGCTCTTGCCTCTTGGCCTATTTGTTCCTGGACTTAGAGTCATAGAGATGTACAGCACAGAAACAGACCCTTTGGTCCAACTCATCCATGCCGACCAGATATGCTAACCTAATCCAGTCCCAGTTGTCAGCACTTGGCCCATATCCCTCCAAACCTTTCCTGTTCATATACCCATCTCGATGACTTTTAAATGTTGCAATTGTACCGGCTTCAACCACTTCCTCTGGCAGCTCATTCCATACACGTACCACCCTCTGCGTGAAAAAGTTGCCCCTTAGGTCTCTTTTATATCTTTCCCCTCTCACCCTAAACCTATGCCCTCTCATTCTGGACTCCCCCACCCCAGGGACTTTGCCTATATATCCTATCCATACCCCTCATGATTTTGTAAACCTCTATAAAGTCACCCCTCAGCCTTTGACGCTGCAGGGAAAACAGCCCCAGCCTGTGCAGCCTCTCCCTGTAGCTCAGATCCTCCAGCCCTGGCAACATCCTTGTAAATATTTTCTGAACCCTTTCAAGTTTCACAACATCTTTCTTATCGGAGAGAGACCAGAATTGCACACAGCATTCCAAAAGTGGCCAAACAAATCTCACCACATACTGCTTCTGTCCAGCTTCGTAACCTTGTGTCGTGTTAGTATCAGAGCTTATGAAATTGAATGAGAGTGTGTTTTCATCTTCATGTGCACAGTTGGCCCCCCTATTCCACAACCCATTGCGGGAATCAAGGAATGCAGTGGGAGCGGTTGGGAAAGGATGTATGTGGTATGTTTCCTCACAGAGTATTCCGGAAAGTTGGATCCAACTTGTGAAGGGTCCTTCTAGCAGAAGCTTGTCTCATCATCTATCCTTGGCTGCCCTGATCTCCAATTCCCTTTCACAGTGGGAACCAGTTTCAAGGAAATTGAGGGTTTGGTTAAGAAAAAGAAGGAAGCATATGTCAGGAACAGACAGGATAGATCGAGTGAATCCTTAGAAGAGTATAAAGGCAGTAGGAGTATACTTAAGAGGGAAATCAGGAGGGCAAAAACGGGGATATGAGATAGCTTTGGCAAATAGAGTTAAGAAGAATCTGAAATGTTTTTGCAAATACATTAAGGACAAAAGGGTAACTAGGGAGAGAATAGAGCCCCTCGGATGCTGCCTGAACTGCTGTGCGTTTCCAGCACCACTCTAATCCCCCTCAAAGATCAGCAAGGCGGCCTTTGTGTGGAGCCACAGAAAATGGGGGAGATACTAAATGAATATTTTGCATCAGTATTTACTGTGGAAAAGGATACGGAAGATATGGACTGTAGGGAAATAGATGGTGACACCTTGAAAAATATCCATATTACAGAGGAGGAAGTGCTGGAAGTCTTGAAATGCATAAAGGTGGACAATCCCCCAGGACCTGATCAGGTGTACCTGAGAACTCTGTGGGAAGCTAGAGAAGTGATTGCTGAGCCCCTTGCTGAGATATTTATATCATTGATAGTCACAGGTGAGGTGCTGGAAGACTGGAGGTTGGCAAACATGGTGCCACTGTTTAAGAAGGGCGGTAAGGACAAGCCAGGGAACTATAGACCGGTGAGCCTGACCTTGGTGGTGGGTAAGTTGTTGGAGGGAATCCTGAGGGACAGGATGTACATGTATTTGGAAAGGCAAGGACTGATTCGGGATAGTTAACATGGCTTTGTGCATGGGAAATCATGTCTCACAAACTTGATTGAGTTTTTTTAAGAAGTAACAAAGAGGATTGATGAGGGCAGAGCAGTAGATGTGATCTATATGGACTTCAGTAAGGCATTCGACAAGGTTCCCCATGGGAGACTGATTAGCAAGGTTAGATCTCACGGAATACAGGGAGAACTAGCCATTTGGATACAGAACTGGCTCAAAGGTAAAAGACAGAGGGTGGTGGTGCTGGAAGGGAGGAGCAGAGGTAAAGGCATTCCTTAACCCAGTGTGACACACATGGTCAGTCCACATACAGCAACCTTGGGATTAACTGGCATGTTATGAAGCAACACCGTCAATAAACTGACAACATTTATGCAGCTCATACACTTGCTGAGTGGTCTTGATCGCCATGATGTCCGAGTAGTCAGTTGAGAGTGAGAGTGAGAAGGCTTTCTGCTGGTACGTTTTATTTAAGGCAAAAATGCTTTACTGTTTAAGTTGTAAATAAAGTATAACAGTGATGTGGAATACCCCCTGCATTATGTTTCTATTACTCACTAGGGGTTTTTACATTAATTATATGGACCTCTTGACCAACCAGAATATTTGACCATCCGGTATACACCGACATGTAGGGACTGGTTAATAAAAAGCTTGTTGTACAAAGTTTGTTGTTTTTCCTTCATTTCCTTTCCGGTTTGCAAAAACCTGATGCCAATGGAATAAAGTTCCCTGCTTCATGATCTTTAAGCTTTCCACGTTACACTTTCAGAGCTTAAAGACCCGCAACTGGGCCCTATTGTTCATTTTTATCCATTCACAGGATGAGGGCTACATTGGCTGCGCTCATCCCTCATTGCCCAGGGGAGCCACGTTGCTGTGGGTCTGGAGTCACGTGTAGGCCACACCAGGTAAGGATGGCTGTTTCCTTCCCCAAAGGACATTAGTGACCCAGTTGGGGTTTTTCCAATACTGGTTACATGGTCATTATTACACCCTCCAATCCAGATTTTTACTGGATTGGAGTTCTAGCATCTGCCAGGGCAGGATTTGAACCCGGGTCCCTCGGGCATTATCTGGATTAGCAATTCAGTCATAACATCACTAAGTCATTGCCTCCCATTTACCTGCTCACCATCAGGACCCTCTACACTCCAAGTAACAGATAAGGGTCACTTAATGATCAGGGTATGAGGTGAGTATGTTGGAGCAACATCCTATTACAACTGAGTCAACAGTCACATTCTGATCTAGAAAGCAGTGGCCTTTACCAAAATGATCTCTTTGATAAAAAAAATGAAGACAGGTTTAAAATCTGACAGGGTCACTGGATTAGAGAGAGGCACTTTCTGTCACACTGTGTGAGACAGATCATCGAGTGACCCCCCCACCAGACTTTAGAAATGTCGAGCTGCACAAATATCTCCAAATGTGTGTCGTCACAGGACAAGGCTCACTCTGTCTAATCATCTGTTACAATTCCAATTGTTTTTAACTGCACAGGCAACAACGCCCACCTCCCGTAAACAAATAAAAACAAAAAAAGTTGTCTGGAGGGAGGGAAGAATTGAAGTGTTTCTTTCTGTGTTTTTGGCCTACTTTTGTTCGACCAGTGAGGCTGAATGACTCCCGGGCCTTCAATATCAATGGTGGAAGGTATCCAACGAACATACACAGAGGGCACTGAGACAGACCTCTGGGACTGACCATTTCCTGTGCTGGTGAATGTGTTCCCCCCACATTGGCTGTTGCACAGAACTGGCTGTAACCTGAGCAATATTCATCTCATTCACACTGTTGGGCCGACTCACACGCACTTATGAATGCTGGATGTTTACAACAGAGCAACAACACGCATTTATGTAATGCCCCCAGCGTAATAAAGCATTCCAAAGAGTTGCATGGGAGCATTACAGGACAAAGTGAGTACTGAGGCCTCTTCAACGTTCTCCTCTCGTATGGAGATATTTGTTTGGCTTTCTGCATATGGAACCTGAACCAGGGACATGAGTTTGATTCCCACCTCAGGTGACTGTCTGTGACCTTCCCGTGTCTGCGTGGGTTCCCTCCAGATGCTCTAGTTTCCTTCCACAGTCCAAAGATGTGCAGGTTAGGTGAATTGGCCGTGCTAAATTGCCCTTAGTGTTAGGTGCATTAGTCAGGGGTAAATATAGGGAATGAGTCTGAGTGGGTTACTCTTCGGAGGGTCGGTGTGGACTTGGTGGGCCAAATGGCCTGTTTCCCTTGTGTAGGGAAGACACGGGTGGCACAGTGGTTAGCACTGCTGCCTCACAGCGCCACAGACCCGGGTTCAATTCCCGACTCAGGCGACTGACTGTGTGGAGTTTGCACATTCTCCCCGTGTCTGTGTGGGTTTCCTCCGGGTGCTCCGGTTTCCTCCCACAGTCCAAAGATGTGCGGGTCAGGTGAATTGGCCGTGCTAAATTGCCCGTAGTGTTAGGTAAGGGGTAAATGTAGGGGTATGGGTGGGTTTCGCTTCGGCGGGTCGGTGTGGACTTGTGGGGCCGAAGGGCCTGTTTCCACACTGTGGGTAATCTAACCTAATGAAAGATGTTGGGAACGACGTGCCTATGCTTCTAACAGATGCATCAAGCAGGGTGGGAGGCTAACAGATCCAATAGGTGTCAAACGGGTATTCATTGAGGGTGAGGGATAACATGGAGTGGTTTGAACACCAAGTGGTTAACCAAGGAAGCCATTTGGTTGGCCGCTTTATTCCAACCCACCACCAAATCACCCATTTGACTCCTTAAACAAACAGGTTTCCAGACAACACCCACCAACGAAGGGTGGAAAGTACAGAGGAACTGAATCAAAATAGTGTTGGAGAGGGAAATAATGGGTTTCAGGCCCAGTCGTGCCCACCTCCATCTTGAGGGGCTTGGTGGGCACTGCGTGTCCCCTCGATAAGGCAACAACATAACCAAAGACAGGCAAGGTTGTGTGGGATTACGACTGCGACTGTGAGACCCGTTGCTGGATAATTAGGTGTTACTGACTGCAAAGTGGATTGGCTCCTGCTGAGCACCAACAACAAGCTGCATTTTTATAGCTGCGCCTCCCCCCCCCTTTTTAAAAATTGTGAAACGTTCCAAACTGCTCACTGGATCATCGTCAAACCATATTTAACTCTGAACGTATGAGGAGATGGTCAGGCAGGGGGTTGTGGGAAGAGAGGCAGGTTTTAAGGGTTCTCTTTGGAGGGAGGGGTGGGGAGGAGGTGAGAGGAGTTTAGGAGAGGTTTAGTGACTGAGCTCCAGGGCTGACGCTGGAGACGCGAACAAAATGGAGGAAATGCAAGAAACTAGAATTAGAGTATCACAGAGCAATTGAGGATAAGAGGAAGTGACAGAATAGACAAGACAAGGCTACAGAGGGGGTGCGATTTCAGCTCACGGCCCCTGGTTTTCATTTAAGGCACCCTTTAGGGCAAGAGCAGGCCATACAAACCATCCGAAAAGCATGCTACCCAGACCAACTAACCTGCATTCCAACTAACCTACACATAACACAGCCAGTCCACCTAACCTGCACATCTTTGTGACTGTGGGAGGAAACAGGAGATACCCACGCAGGCTCCGGGAGAATGTGTAAATGTCACACAGACAGTCAGCTGAGGGTGGGATTGAACCTGGGGCCCCTGGTGCTGTGAAACAGGAGTGTGCTAACCACTGAGCCACCCCTAGCTTGTAAGGGAGCCAAAATAGATCATTACGTCAAGACCACTTTCAAGGAGGAGGAGGTGAGGACTGCAGGTGCTGGAGACCAGAGTTGAAGAAGGGCTTATGCCCGAAACGTCGATTCTCCTGCTCCTCAGATGCTGCCTGGCCTGCTGCACTTTTCCAGCAACACATTTTTCAACTCAGGACCTCTTTTAAGTCAGCACGCGTGTCTTCGGTTGTTGGATGAATTACCGTTTACAAGGAGTGAGAATGAAGAGCCTTCGGAATTTAATGGTGAAACCCTTCATCAGAAAATGATGGGAGATCTAGAATGGCAGACATCTCACTTAAAATGTCCATTTCTATAGTTTATTTCAGTTTTTTTTTAACAACACTATTGTAAAGATCCTCTGTAACCTTGGACTATCTTCAACCTTTGAAGACAGCGAGTGAGAGTTTCAGATGTTGAATGTTCCTGCCAATTGTAGAGAGTCAGGAACAGAACCTGGCCTGAACAGCAGGAGCGTGTTCGGGCAGTGGACCAGGCAGCATTGTCAGATGGCAGAACACAGGAGCTGCACGTGCACTGCACAGGCTGTCGCTACAGGGGATGGAGTTCTCCTGTAGCCCATTCTGAGGCCCCGGGTCCCATTGCCAGCCCTGGCTGAGCACTGCAAGGGATTCTGGGGAATAGGGCAGTGTGGGAAATTACCTGGCAGGAAGGGGAGGGAGAGGGGATTGTGTGGCCGTTATAGAAAACACATCAAAGTGTTGCATTTAATAAGCAACGAGCCCAGAACAAAAGACACCTAACCCACAAATAACTTGCTTTAGAACATCCTCCCTGTCTGTGTGATCCAATCGATGAACTCCCTCTCTCTGCATGTCTTTCAGCCTCAGGACTACAGGCACATCCTTCAAGAAGTATCCGATGTTTAAACAGCTCAGGAGCTTCGGCAGATACCTGTCACAGGAGTCTGCTCGCCTTGCCTTGCAAAAATAACTGGTCACTCGGGATTCATCAAACAGTTCATTTCTATTATTTTTGCCCTGAAGGGAAAATGAATAAGAAACATGATAGAAGTGCACAGCTTGAACAGTAACCAGTGATCTGACCCCCAGCTGGGAAGATACCACTCACATCTCTGCAATGGCGTCGGTGTGTTATTGAGAGCAGCTGCTCAAGGACATGCTGAGGGTGAAATCGGTCCTGGGCAGAAGTTTGACATGGGCAGTAGTGAGTCAGGAGTCCCGCACTATGTCCTCAATGGTCCCATTTTCCAACTGATTAGGTTTCAAGTGCTACTGAATGACTGACGTCAGTAGGCCGAAGCCCAACCTTACCCTCACAGCCTGTGTGCTGCCCTGCCCTAACTGAGATGTGGAATACACCAGTGAGCACTTACATTGTCATCTTCGGCGTGAATTTGGGTAGTTTATCTGATGTGGCAATGCTTATGTTACTCCCTCATAAAATAAGAAACTAGGTATGGGTATTGTAGTATTGAAGAATCCAACAGACATTTAATACAGCGAGCTAATATATGTGAAGATTCCGTTCCATAGACTCACATGTGTCTGAGCCAATATTAAACTGAGGTTAAAGTGTTAGATTATCCAGGGCACTGTGCTTTCACTGGAGTGTGTAAAGACCATTTCTTTATATTTTTCAGTATTTTTAGTTTTATACTGAAATGATTATTTTAAAAATCAAGTATTGCTGAAGGATTCATGTAGTTTTTGAAAACAAGCCACCTGACCCTCATTGCAAGTCCTGTTTACACAGCTGCAGGTTCAAGCAGGAGGAGATGAGCTGGAGCCCTGGGCTGTGTGCAAATGTGGATCCAGTGAGTGACAAAGAGGTGATGGTCTGTGGACTAATAATGTTGAAAAATGTGGTGCTGGAAAAGCGTAGCAGGTCAGGCAGCATCCAAGGAGCAGGAGAATCAACGTTTCGGGCATAAGCCCTTCCTGAAGAAGGGCTTATGCCCGAAACGTTGATTCTCCTGCTCCTTGGATGCTGCCTGACCTGCTGCGCTTTTCCAGCACCACATTTTTCAGCTCTGGTCTCCAGCACCAGCAGTCCTCACTTTCTCCCTGTGGACTAATAACCAATTACCAATGACAAAGGCTTACCTACAACAGCCTGATTGTCTCCCTAGGTAGCACAACAGCTTGGGTTGTGAGACTAAAAGGGAAAAGCCATCCAATCTCTGTTCTTTGCTGTAACAAAAGCACTTTAAGCTTGAAGCAACTCAGTCCATTTCTCTGTCACTGATTGCTGTAAGCTATGACTTTTAATAAGTCAGAGATCTTTATAAGTGCAAATGAGTCACCTTGTGCCTCCTACAAACAAGTGGAAGGTGTCCGGAGAAGGAAGATTGAGAAACAGCATTCTGCACAAGGATCAGCACAAGGATCATCTCAGCAGGTCTTGTGTCCCGGGACTGCTGAACTGCCTAGGGGAAAGTGAGGGCTGCTGATGCTGGAGATCAGAGTTGAGAGGTGATACTGCAAGAGCTCAGCAGGTCAGGCAGCATCCGAGGAGCAGGAGAATCAATGTTTTGGGCAAAAGCCCTTCTTCAGGAATGAGGCTCAGGATTTTTCCTGACCTGCTGTGCTTTTCCAGCACAACATTCAAGAGAAGAACACTAATGAGATGTGGGGAGTGTTCAAGGAGCAGCTACTGCGTGTCCTCGATAGGTATGTACCAGTCAGGCATGGTGTAAAGGGCCTTGTGAGGCAGCCGTGGTTTAGTAAGGAATTGGAGTCCCTTGTGAAAGGGAAGAAGGCGGCATATGTAAAGATGAGGCGTGAAGGTTCAGTAGGGGCGATTGAGAGTTATAAGGTAGCCAGGAAGGAGCTAAAGAGGGAGCTAAGAGAAGCGAGAAGGGGACATGAAAAGTCTTTAGCTGGTAGGATTAGGGAAAACCCAAAGGCTTTCTATAGGTATGTCAAGAATAAAAGGATGACTAGGGTAGGTATCGGTCCAGTCAAGGATAGTAGTGGGAAGTTGTGTGTGGAGGCGGAGGAGATTGGAGAGACATTAAATCAGTACTTTTCATCAGTATTCACTCAGGAACAGGACACTGTTGCTGATGTGAATATGGAATCACAAATAATTAGAATGGATGCCCTGGAAATATGCAGGGAAGAGGTTTTGGGAATATTGGAAAGGATGAATATAGATAAGTCTCCTGGGCCTGATGGCATTTACCCCAGGATCCTATGGGAAGCTAGGGAGGAGATAGCAGAGCCATTGGCCTGGATTTTTATGTCGTCGTTGTCAACAGGAATAGTACCAGAGGACTGGAGGATAGCGAATGTGGTCCCATTGTTCAAGAAAGGGAGTAGGGATAGCCCTAGCAACTATAGGCCAGTGAGTCTGACTTCAGTGGTGGGCAAAGTCTTAGAGAGAATGGTAAGGGATAAGATTTATGAACATCTGGGTAGGAATAACGTGATCAGGGATAGCCAGCATGGTTTTGTGAAGGGCAGGTCGTGCCTCACAAACCTTATTGAGTTCTTTGAGAAGGTGACCAAGGAAGTGGATGAGGGTAAAGCAGTAGATGTTGTGTATATGGATTTTAGTAAGGCGTTCGATAAGGTTCCCCATGGTAGGCTAATGCTAAAACTTCGGAGGTATGGCATTGAGGATACATTAGAGGTTTGGATTAGGAATTGGCTGGCTGGAAGGAGACAGAGGGTAGTAGTTGATGGATTATGTTCATCTTGGAGCGCAGTTACTAGCGGTGTACCACAAGGATCTGTTTTGGGACCATTGCTTTTTGTTATCTTTATAAATGATCTAGAGGAAGGACTTGAAAGCTGGGTAAGCAAGTTTGCGGATGACACAAAAGTCGGTGGAGTTGTGGATAGTGAGGAAGGAAGTGGTAGGTTACAGCGGGATATAGATAAGTTGCAGAGCTGGGCGGAAATGTGGCAAATGGAATTCAATGTAGCTAAGTGCGAAGTCGTTCACTTTGGTAGGAATAACAAGATGATGGATTACTGGGCTAATGGTAGGCTACTTGGTAATGTGGATGAGCAGAGGGATCTTGGTGTCCATGTACACAGATCTCTGAAAGTTGCCACCCAGGTAAATAGTGCTGTGAGGAAGGCATATGGTGTACTGGGCTTTATTGGCAGAGGAATTGAGTTCCGGAGTCCTGAGGTCATGTTGCAGTTGTATAAGACTCTGGTGCGGCCTCATCTGGAGTATTGTGTGCAGTTTTGGTCGCCATACTATAGGAAGGATGTGGAAGCTTTAGAACGAGTGCAGAGGAGGTTTACCAGGATGTTGCCTGGAATGGTAGGAAAATCTTATGAGGAAAGGCTGAGGCACTTGGGGCTGTTCTCATTGGAGAAGAGAAGGTTTAGGGGAGATCTGATAGAAGTGTATAAGATGATTAGGGGTTTAGATAGGGTAGATACTAAGAACCTTTTACCGCTAATGGAGTCAGGTGTTACTAGGGGACATAGCTTTAAATTAAGGGGTGGTAGGTATAGGACAGATGTTAGGGGTAGATTCTTCACACAGCGGGTTGTGAGTTCATGGAATGCCCTGCCCATATCAGTGGTGAACTCTCCTTCTTTATGGTCATTTAAGCGGGCATTGGATAGGCATTTGGAAGTTATTGGGCTAGTATAGGTTAGGTAGGATTCGGTCGGCGCAACATCGAGGGCCGAAGGGCCTGTACTGCGCTGTATCCTTCTATGTTCTATAACATTCTCGACTACTGAACTGCCTTCCCAGCCTTTCCCTCCACCCATAACACCCATATCTGTCTGTGTTTGTGTGTGTGTGTGTGTGTGTGTGTGTGTGTGTGTGCGTGTGTGTGTCTGTGTTTGTGTGTGTGTGTGTGTGTGTGTGTAGGTGTGTGTGTAGGTGTGTGTGTGTGTGCGTGTGTGTGTCTGTGTTTGTGTGTGTGTGTGTGTAGGTGTGTGTGTGTGTGTGTGTGTGCCTGTGTGTGTGTGTGTGTGCGCGTGTGTGTGTGTGTGTGTGTGTGTGTGTGCGCGTGTGTGTGTGTGTGTAGGTGTGTGTAGAGGGGGTGTTTAGAAATGTGTTAGAATTTAAATGCCAATGGTTCAGCCACAGTTGTTTCACTTGTAATAAATGATAGTTCCTGCAAAGTACTAAAATCCGTTCTGTGCTTTCTGTCAGCCTGGATCTAAAAGACAAATACATCAGGGAATCTCTGGGTACGTTTAAAAATCTTTAACTTCTATGAGGAGTGCAGGAAAATCCTAGCTTAACTTCCTAGACGCTGCCTCTTGAGAGAATTGTTCTTCAAGCGATCTGAGGTAAAAGGGGAAATAAGATCTTCAGGTGATATGCTGATGGCATGAATACCTCTGAAAGGTACCCTGGCACACTGACCATGAGGCACAATCCCACAACACCGGGGCCTGAAAAAGGCAATATCCAACTGCTCCACCACCACTCTCCCATCCTTCATCTGTCGGGTGTGTGGGCAACATCTCTCATTGTCAATATGGCTGATCTGAACTGGTCTCTATTGTTGCTTAGCAAACTGAGGTCATTCAAAGCACAAGGAAAATAAAACTCGATGGACCACTGTGCTCTGACCAGGAGATTTAGTTAGGACACGGTAAATCAGGTGTCACATGGTCAGGTAGTGATTGAGGTATGGGGCCAAGCCGTAAGTAACTGAGACTGGACAGCAGAGTGGTTCAGTGGTTAGCAGTGCTGCCTTATAGTGCAAGGGACCCAGGTTCGATTCCATCCTGTGTGGGATTTGCGTGTTCTCCCCATGTCTGTCTGGGTTTCCTCCCACAGTCCAAAGGTGTGCAGTTGAGATGGGTTGGGCCAAGCTCAATAGCCCATAGTGTCCTGGGACGCGCAGGCGAGGTGGGATTTGCTGTGGGATGTTCCAGTGTGGACTTAATGGGCTGAATAGCGTGTAGGAAACAGGCTGTTAGTTTGGGTTTATGAAAGGGGAGAATTGGCGTTGAGGCGTTCAGAGTATTGCTGCATGAAAAGGATGCTAACAACAGGGAACTGGCCGCAGAACCTGGCTGTGCTGCCTGTCTGTGAGGGGGTTAGGCCCATGAAAACTCTGACAATTCTGAGGATGTTGCAGGGTCTCATAAGACTCGATGTGTGAGTCCATCAACTGCGGGGGAATGAGATTGTCACATGTGGAACCCTGGAGACTCATTCCGACTGTGTCCAGACTGTGAAAGCGTAGGCCCCAGCGTGTGACTGTTGGCACAGAGCAGGGACAGTACCCAGGCAGGTCATATTCTCCATTAGATTACAGCGACTGAAGCAAACTGTGGAAATAGGGCACAGCACCGCAGACAGGACCTAACTGAGAGAAGGGAAAAAGGGGGATATCGACCTGACTGGAAATGACACTCAACGTCTGAATGACAGCAGAAAGGTTTACTTTTCGATCTGAAGCCCAGCTCCCTGCACAGCTCTCACAGTAAGTAACTCGCCTGAAGGCTGTTAGCTGAAGGAAAGCAGGCTTCCTGGCTGGCAGACAGCGGTGCACAGCTGAGAGCTCTGTGATTGGACTGCCCTCCCACCTTGTAAGTGATTGGACGGTTACACTGGTGTCCCTATTATCGCACATGTGCCTCACAGGCCAGGGATGCGATGTCAGAACCGAGAGTATCTCCTAGTCCCTGGAACTAAAGAGCGACTGATCACAATCCAGGGAACGAGACCAGTCCAGTCATCGTTTGTTTGACCTCCTCCAGCCAGGAAAACAATCCTAGTTGAGTCAGAGACAAAGGGGGCTTCTTGACTTACCTTCAGTCATTCAAAGAGGTGTGTGAATTCATTCAGATTGTGACAATGTAATGGCAGGTGGTTAGATATTCCTGGTGGTCTCAGACTGCTGGGCTGTCCTGTCACTCCCACCCAAAGGTGCTCAAGTGACAAGATTTTGTGGTAATCCAGCATGGAGTTCGGTCCTCCAATCCGACAAATATTGTCAATACCCTTGAGTATTTGTGCCGATACACATTAGCCTTTTACTGTAGTATATCACAACAAGCTACTCCATACCAACCGCGTACCAACCCAGTTCCAACCTTCCCGCTCAGCACCGTCCCCATGGCCTGTCCCATCTGTCAATCTTCCTTCTCATATGTGTGCACCACCGACCTATCACCTTTACCCCCACCCTCCTCCCCCCCAATCCCCCTCCCATTTATCTCTCGGTTCCCAAGGCTCCCACCCTGATGAAGGGCTCTCGCCCGAAACGTCGATTCTCCTGTTCCTCGGATGCTGCCTGACCTGCTGTGCTTTTCCAGCATCACACACTCATATCTGATCATCTCCTGTACCGACAACAGTAAAACATCCCCCTGCAGATGTTATACGCAATAGCTACTGGATATCTCAGAGTGACTCTCAGGTAATAATTTAATAACATTGGACTTAGGTGCAGAAGAACTCAATTCAGCCTCTTGAACGGTGACTCAGTGGTTAGCACTGCTGCCTCACAGCACCAGGGTCCCAGGTTCGATTCCAGCCTCGGGCGACTGTCTGTGTGGAGTTTGCACATTCTCCCCGTGTCTGCGTGGGTTTCCTCCCCCAGTCCAAAGATCTGCAGGCGAGATGGATTAGCCATGGGAAACGCAGGGTTACAGGGATGGGGTGTGGGATGGTTGGTGTGGACTTGATGGGCCGAATGCCGTTCTTCCACGAGGTGGGCTTTCTACAATTTATGAACCTGCTAGGCCATTCTGTCACATCATGGCTGGTTAGCTGGCCGTAACTCCACTCCCCGCTCGTCTCCCATAATCCTTCATTCCCGCCAATCAGACCTTTGACTAAATCAGCCCTGAATATAACCAGGGTCCCAGCCCAGCTTCTAATGGAGCAAGTTGGAAAAGTGTGTGACCCTATGAGAGACAAGATACCTCATTCTCAAAAGGGAGTCTCCCTTGGATGCCCAATTCACACTTCACCCGAGTTTGTCTCTTGGTTTGTGACATTACCTGGACTCATTGAATAGAAAGCAACGTTCAACACCTCCCAAGCCATTCTGAAAGCACACAGTCATGGGCGAGAGAAGCTTGGGTAATGCCAGCAGTGGGAAGGGGGCCACACATCCCTCAGTTCCCCACACAATGACTTTGAGCCCCGTCCCCGCTGAGCTGCCAAGAGCAACAACAGACGAAACGTGACTGAGGGCAAATCCCCAGCCAGATCCCACCGGCTGTAAGCCCAAATGGGGAGTGGAGGTGGCTCAGTCAGCAGCTCACGGTGGCTGTGGAGGGAGGGGAGGGGAGAGGACCGGGAGTAGCGACGGACGAGGTGGTAGGTCATGCTGGAAGGTGAGTTGTGGCGCACTATTCTTGGAATGGTTCCATATTCAGGTGAGCGTGCTTTTTAAAACATTAACCTTATTGCTTTCATCTACTGCGTCCGTTGCACCCGATGTGGTCTCCTCTACAGCGGGATGATAGGACGCCTTATTGTGGATCGTTTCAGAGAACATCTCTGGGACACCGCACCCACCAACCCCACAGCCCCATGGCTGAACACTTCAACTCCTCCCCCACCCACTCTATCAATGACATACAGGTTCTGGGCCTCCTCCACCACCAAACCGTTACCACCTGTCGCCTGGAGGAGGAATGCCTTATATTCTGCCTTAGGATCCTGCAACCACACGGGATAAATGTGGATTTTAACAGCTTCCTCATTTCCCCTCCCCCCACATTATCCCAGTCCCAAACCTCTAACTCGGCACCGCCCTCCAGACCCATCCATCACTGCCCCCTCAGATCTATCACCTTCTCCCTCACCTTCATCCACCTATTGCTTTCCCAACCACCCCCCCCTCAACCTCACCCACCTCCCATTTATCTCTCATTCCCCCCCCAGTCCACAAGCCTCATTCCTGATGAAGGGCTTTTGCCCGAAATGTCGACTCTCCTGCTCCCTGGATGCTGCCTGACCTGCTGAACTTTTCCCGCACCACACTCTCAATGTTTTCATTGTGGTCTAACTGGAAAGTTTCAAAGGGACCTGAGGGGCAACATTTTCACACAGAGGGCAGTGTGTGTGTGTGTGTGTGTGTCTGTGTATGTGTGTGTGTCTGTGTATGTGTGTCTGTGTCTGTGTATGTGTGTGTGTGTCTGTGTGTGTGAGTCTGTGTGTATGTGTTTGTGTGTGTGTCTGTGTCTCTGTGTGTGTGTTTGTGTGTGTGTGTGTATCTGTGCGTGTTTGTGTGTGTGTGTTTGTGTGTGTGTCTGTGTGTGTGTCTGTGTGTGTTTGTGTGTGTGAGTCTGTGTGTGTGTGTCTGTGTATGTATGTGTGTGAGTCTGTGTATGTGTGTGTATATGAGTCTGTGTCTGTGTGCATGTTTGTGTGTGTGTGAGTCTGTGTGTGTGTCTGTGCGTGTTTGTGTGTGTGTGAGTCTGTGTGTGTGTGAGTCTGTGAGTGTGTGGAATGAGCTGCCAGAGGAAGTGACAGAGGTGTGTACAATTGGGACATTGAAAAGGCATTTGGACAGGCACATGGATAAGAAAGGTTTAGAGGGACATGGGCTAATTACAGGCAAATGGGACTGGATGCGTTTGGAAACCTGGCCAGCATGAACTGGTTGGACTGAAGGGTCTGTTTCCGTGCTGTATGACTCTATAACTGGCAGTCTTTGTGTTAATCTGGTAAATAGTCACCTAGTAATGGAGTAAGCAGGAGCCATTTTGGTTTCCTCATGTTCCTCAGTGCAGCCTCGATAGTTGCCAAGTGAAAACTATATTTATTTATAAAGAACCCCGTCACCCAATTAACCAATCACTCAGTGAACAAATTACAAAAAAAAAACTCCCTGGCGATAAAATTGAGAAGGGAAGATAGGGTCTGGGGAACAAGGGATGGAGTAAATCAAAATGGTGTCGGTGAGGGTGATGATGCAAACCAGCCTTGGGGATGTGGAAACTATTTTAGTTTGGAAATTCACCAGAGACAGCGAAAAACAGCAGGAATAAAGGAGAGGAACACCAGCTTTCGCTAAAAGTAAACTTGTTCGTGTTGTGACGCAAGTGGGGCTCAAACCTAGGCCTCCTGGATTAGAGGTAGGGACATTACCACTGTGCCAGTACACACACCAGTTGACATTAGCCTGGCCTCAGCCATTCCTGCAGCATGCCTGTATCCAGGATCTGCATTTGCAAGGTTACAATATTACTGGGACAGACCGGGTTCAGGTGCATAACTCTTTCAAGTTTCCATCAAATACAGACGTCCTGGTCACCCTGTCATCTGAAGGATATTATGAAAGAGGGATTGCGAGAGAGATATTACGGAGAGGCTTCAGAAGAGATTTACCAGGATGTTGCCGGGAATTGAGGGTTTACGTTACAGACTGGGAGTTTTTTCCACTGGATGTTGAGGGGTGACCTTGTAGAGGTTTGTAAAATCCTGAGGGGTACAGGGAAGGTGAGTGGCCCCTGGGATGGGCGAGTTCAAGACTAGGGGGCAGACCTTTAAGATGAGAGGAGAGAGATTTAAAAAGGACGTGAGGGGCAACGTTTTTACATCGAGAGTGGGGCGTGTGTGGAATGAGCTTCTCGAGGAAGTGGTGGATGCAGTTACACTGTTTAAAAGACCCTTAGATTAGTTCATGGATAAGAAAGCTTTGGAGGGATGTGGGCCAAGAGCATGTAGGTGGGGGTAGTTTAGTTTGGGATTATGGTCAGCAGGGACTGGTTGGGCCGAAGGGCCTGTTTCCGAGCTGTATGACCCTATGACTTGGCCCATGATCTAGATGAACAAAGGGTCTGTAATGCTGGTACCATAGCCCAAATTGTTTGGCGTTGGCAGCCAAAGTAACGTGGCACATTCACCACCTGCCCCTCATGTTGGAGGCCTGTTTGGGCCTGGAAAATGGCAGCTGAACATCTCCTCCATTGAGTTGCTGCTATCTTTACAAACGAATGAAATCCACCTGAAACATCCGGCCCCAGAGAGCGCCCTGTCCATGAATGCACTCACCAACTCAGTCTGGGGTTACATCTTCAACCCCACTGACCCTCCAGTCGGATTAATGAGATAGCCATCGCGTCTGATAGCTTTTCAGTAGTCACGGCTACCAGGTTAACTGATGGAGAGGGTAAAAGCTTGAGCACATTATTTCGATATTAGTTACCAATATCTCAATCAGCTATGGGTTGCTTGAGAGGTGAGAGTGATTTGTGGTTAATTTTGGGGCTTCCTCATCAATCTTGAGTGAGCGAGTTTGTCCAGGATTTCGCACAGGCACGGGGAGGGTGACCTTTCCACTTAATGCTTCATGAAGCCTTTGCTAACGTCATCCCATGTCATTGGTAAATGGCAGATCTCTGACTCATCCCAGACAGTGACAGACACATTATGAGAGGTTTTGTTTTTGGCTCTTTCCTATAAGTCCAAACAGCTCATGCTTTTTAATGGCTCTAAGTCATCTCTGCTGTTTCCGTGGGAACACGGAGCACCAACTCCATCACTGTGATTAGCCGATGTTCCAAAAGATCACTATGTATTTATTCAAACATTATTAACCTTTAACGTCTGTTCTGCATGCGAGAGAGTCTGAATGAAATCACAGCGTGTTCCTTTCTGTCATGGAAATATCTAAAAGTGTTGCTTCCCTCCACTTGCAATTCGTGAAAGAAGCCTTGCATTAGAGCAGCTTTGAATCCAAAAACAAAGACTTGCATTGCTGTAGCACTTTTCACAATGTTACAGCAATGAAGTACTTCAGTTGGAATACTGTGCGCAGTTCTGGTCGCCATACGACCGGAAGGACGTGGATGCTGTAGAGACGGTGCAGAGAACGTTCGCTTGGTCAGGAGGGTTTCAGTGGCGAGGTCAGGTTGGGTAAACTCGGATGGTTTTCACAGGGAGGCTGAGGGACTGACCTGATGGAGGTCTCCGAAGTAATGAGAGACATAGACAGGGTGGCCAGCCACAGACCTTTTGTTTCCCAGGGCGGAAAGGTCAATGACAAGAGGGCACAGGTTCAAAGTGAGGGGTGGGGGGGAGATCGGGGGGTAAAGTGTGGGGAAAATATTTCACCCAGAGGGTAGGTGAGGGCTTGAAACACACCATCAGGGTGAGGTGGTGGAAACTGGTACATTGGCAATGTTTAAGACATATCTTGATAGACACATGAACAGGAGGTGAAACAGTGGGATAGAAACCAGTATGGACAATAAGTAGTGGGTCTAAATGAGGTTTAGATACAGCACAGGCTCGGTGGGCCGAAGGGCTTGTTTCTGTGCTGTATTGCATCATAAGTAACTCTCTGAGATCTAAGATCTGAAAATCTCTCCCTAAATCTCTTTCTCCCTCGCTTGATGACTGCCTGACAGCCTTTGTCTGAGCTTTCAATCGCCTGGTTATGTCAACTTTTGTCTGATAATGTCTCCTGTGAAATACCTTGAGATGTTTTCGTAGGTTGAAGGCGCTTTATAAATGCAGATTGCTGTGGTTGTCGGTCACCAGCAACAATTCAGTCTAGCCCATGCTCACCGGAGACTTGCTTGACATTTTTTGGCAAAGACTTTCCGTTGTGTTCCATTCTGCTCACCACGTCCCGGGAAGGATGTGGAGGCTTTGGGAAGGGTCCAGGTTGACCAGGAAGCTGCCTGGATTAGCGGGTCTGAGAGAGGCCTTCATGTCGTTTCCCCTGGAGCAGCAGAAGGAGCAGACATAAAATTATGAGATGGTCAGAATCTTTTCCTCTGAAATTAAACTGTCTAAAGTGAGGTGGGTGGGGGGTGGGGGGGGGAGTAAGTTCAAAAGCAAGTTTGTTTTACTCAGAGGGTGGTAGGAGTCTGGAACGCGCTGTCAGGGGGTGGTGGGGGAGGTAGGAACAATCGGAACATTTAAGGGGCTTTTAGATATGCAAGGAGTGAGGGATGGCCCGAGGACGGGCAGAAGGGATTCGTTTAATTTGACATCATGTCAAGAACCACATCATGGGCCGAAGGGCCTGTTCCTGTGCTACACTGTTCGATGGTTTTCCACGTTTTTCTTTCATGTCCTGTCAACACATAACAGTCTTGGTGTGCTGCCAAAGTAGTCTGAGAGTTTTTGAGCAAAAGATTAAACTGATTTAGGTATCATTTTGCCATGACGCTGCATGAGGGAGCAAGGCTATGTGGCGTTATGATGGTGGGTAATGTATACTGTCAGCCTTCCTCACTCATAGCACATCGCCCCCTCAGTTCTTAACTCTATCCAGCGTTTGACCCTGGCCTCCCTGATTCATTAGCAAGTTAACAACAGCTCTGTTTTAATCCAATGCTCTTCCGTTATCTCTCCTGCTCTGACTCATGCCGGGGAATAATGTCAACAGTTTCCAGTACGTCAACAAAGTAATCATTCTTTAACTGAGTTAAAAATCACACAACACCAGGTTATAGTCCAACAGATTTAATTGGAAGCACTAGCTTTCGGAGTGATGCTCCTTCATCAGGTGAGGACCAGAGCTCTGAAAGCTAGTGCTTCCAATTAAATCTGTTGGACTATAACCTGGTGTTGTGTGATTTTTAACTTTGTCCACCCCAATCCAACACTGACATCTCCAAACCATTCTTGAACTGAGTAGAGTAGGCAGAGTGGCCGAGCTGTTGACTTTGTGCAGTAATGTATTACCGGTAACGGCACTTCAGCTGTCCATTTTAAACCAGGCAATTTTTGTATTCCCACCCACTCTGATTGTTCAAGGATCCTCATCATTAAATGATGGATCTTGAGGCACAGCAGCATCATGAGGGGAAGGGACAGACAAACACGTGGGATGGCAGGGGAAATTACGCACGGGCGAGAGACGGACAGCTTCTGCTAATTTTCATGGCCTATTCACGGCTTCCTTGCCTGTCTGATGCATTGTTTAAGATGGTGATGAAGCACACTCCCTCTCTGACTAACACCAGGTTTAGAAGGTAAAGGATACCTATTGCCTATCAGTATGGATTTCCCACATGTTCACAAGGGCGGCACGGTGGCACAGTGGTTAGCACTGCTGCCTCACAGCGCCTGAGACCCGGGTTCAATTCCCGACTCAGGCGACTGTCTGTGTGGAGTTTGCATGTTCTCCCCGTGTCTGCGTGGGTTTCTTCCGGGTGCTCCGGTTTCCTCCCACAGTCCAAAGATGTGCGGGTCAGGTGAATTGGCCATGCTAAATTGCCCATAGTGTTCGGTAAGGGGTAAATGTAGGGGTATGGGTGGGTTGCGCTTCGGCGGGTCAGTGTGGACTTGTTGGGCCGAAGGGCCTGTTTCCACACTGTAAGTAATCTAATCTAATCCTGCTGAACAGGTTCCCCTCACTCAGCTTACTGAACTATAAGCGCAAAATTCATACTTCTTGATCAGAGACGTTAAGAACTTGTGTTCTCTAATTGTGGAATTCCTAATATCGGATAATCCCTCTGTCTCTTTTCTTCCAGGAAAGAAATAGCCTGGTGTAGGGATTAATAGATGGATGCTTTCAGAGAGCTTTCATGATGCTAATGAAAACCAGGCAAGCAACACATAGCCTTGGTTACGTGGTACTCACTGCCTAAAGACCAACTGGGGCTGGTCAGAACGAAGCATAACTTTACTTCAGTTCAAAGCAACGGCCGATCCTCCTGTCCTGGCGTCTAGCGGGGACTGAAATCCTATTAACTCTTCAATGTGCAGGCGTGATTCCTGGCGTTCCCCGTTGTTACGGGAAGGTCGGGAAGCGTCTTCATTCTCAGCAGCTGGTCCTCATGAGCTGGGGGGTTCCTCCAGATCCCATGCGCGCGTGTGTGCCGGTTAGCTTCCTGGGCCGCAGGCCTGAGTGGAGCAGAAACCTTTCAAAATAAAAACCCCCCGCAAGTTTCCTTCTTAACATGGCAAAACTTTATAGGAGCACGGATATTTGTCAGCGGGCTTTGATGAAACGCTGTGAGGGTGAATGACGCAAGCCGGGCTCTTATGAGCCCCTTAAAGAAAGGGATGGGAAGGTTGGGCAGAATTCCAGAGCCATACAGGATGCTGATGAGGCCACAACTAGAGTACCGTGTGCAGGCTTGGTCTCGATACTTTGAGAAAGGATGGACTGGCACCGGAGAGGGGACAGAGGAGGCCCACTAGGTTGACTCCGGAGTTGAAGGGGTTGAGGAGAGACTGGGTCGATTGGGATTATATTCATCGGGATTTAAAAGAATGAAGGAGGTTTTAGAGAACCATACGCAATTATGAAGGGAAGCACGGTGGCACAGTGGTTAGCACTGCTGTCTCACAGCGCCAGGGACCTGGGTTCAATTCCCGCCTCAGGTGACTGACTGTGTGGAGTTTGCACGTTCTCCCCGTGTCTGCGTGGGTTTCCTCCGGGTGCTCCGGTTTCCTCCCACAGTCCAAAGATGTGTGGGTCAGGTGAATTGGCCATGCTAAATTGCCAGTAGTGTTCGGTAAGGGGTATATGTAGGGGTGTGGGTGGGTTGCGCTTCGGCGGGTCGGTGTGGACTTGTTGGGCCGAAGGGCCTGTTTCCACACTGTAAGTAATCTAATCTAAGATAAGAGAGAAGCGGGGGGGGGGGGATTGTTTTCACTGAAACGAGAACTAGGGGGCACAGCCTGAAAATAAGGGGGAGCACATTTCAGACTGAATTGAGGAGGAACCTCTTCACCCAAAACGTTGTGGAATTCCCTGCAGTTGAGGCTGCCCCGTTGGATTTTTTTTATATAAGGGAAGGATCGATAGATTTTTCAACGGTAAAGGAATTGAGGGCGGGTGGGTGAGGGGAGCAGAGACCACAGGAAGATCAGCCGCGGTGTTATTGAAGGGCAGAGCAGACTCGATGGGCCAAATGGCCTACTCCCGCCCCGATGTTCCTAGTCACGGCTCTGCAATTGGAATTCGGAAATGCTCAAAAAAAAAGGCGAGGTCAGAGGGCGTCTGAGTTCGTGCGGGTTGGAGGGGCGGAGGAGATCACAGGGGTGGAGGCAGGCAAGGTCACCGGGTGGGGGGGGGGGCGGGGAGGAGGGGTGGAATAAGACCATAAGACATAGGAGTGGAAGTAAGGCCATTCGGCCCATTGAGTCTACTCCGCCATTCAATCATGGCTGACGGGCATTTCAACTCCACTTACCTGCATTCTCCCCATAGCCCTTAAGAATCAAGAATCTATCAATCGCTGCCTTGAAGACATTTAGCGTCCCAGCCTCCGCTGCACTCTGCGGTAATGAATTCCACAGGCCCACCACTCTCTGGCTGAAGAAATGTCTCCGCATTTCTGTTCTGAATTGACCCCTTTAAAAATTTTAAGGCTGTGCCCACAGGTCCTAGTCTCCTCGCCTAACGGAAACAATTTCCTAGCGCCCACCCTTTCCAAGCCATGTATTATCTTGTACGTCTCTATTAGATCTCCCCTTAATCTTCTAGAATGTAGAAAGATCGAGGGAGATGGGTGCGGACTTTCCAATGAAAGAACCAATCACAGTGAGCTGCGGCCTGTTCTCATTAATTCCGATCAGAAGCTCTTCTGGACAGACACACAAACTGAGAGAGACCCAGAAGGAGCCAACAAGATGCAGCTGATACTGTACAAAGCGAAGGGAAAGACTGTCAGGTTGGCCGGGAAAGATGGAGCTGGGGTGGGGACTGCTCTGTGCAAAGGGAAGAGCCACGCGCTGATTGAAGAAGCAAGTACTTGCTGAACTGGATATCTGCCTGGGGGGCTACCCCAAGGGAAATGACATGCAAATGAAGAGCTGAGCCGCTGGAGTAGGGCTGAAGGAGTGTGCTGGGCTAGGTTTCAAGTTGCCAAGTTGGCGTGAGAAACGGGTTGGCAAATACTTTCAATGGTGTGAGTTTTGTTCATGGTGTATCAGCCGCTGGTAAATGGTAAGTGGAATTTGGTCATTCCTACAGTAAAGCTCTGAAAGCATGAATAATCACCTTCCGCAGTTATTTACATTACTGTTGTCTTCTGAAACCTATCAGCCCCTGTGGGGATTGCAACACGGCGAATACAGAGAGACACACATGATTCAAAAGTCAAACTCGAATCCACTTAGCCATTTTCTTCCTCCGATTACTAAAGCGATTCTTATTGGACAGGTATTCCTCGGTTGTTCATCTCAAGAGCCAGGGTTAAGGGGAGCAGGCCAGCACAGCTGGTAGCCACCCTGTTGTGTCTCATTCACTGTCGATTAAACCTGGCACGATGACACAGTTGACCGAGTTGGCACCAAAGGCCAGTGGCTGCAGTCATACCTGGCATGAATGTCCATCCTGCCACCTTCTCTCAGCTCGTAGCTGCTGAATTCTAAGGCAGCAGAAGACGACACTGGGTGGGATATGAGGAACCATAGTTGATTCCAAACAAAGTAAGAGCTGATGGATACATCCCTGCTCTATACATCTCCAATTCCCCTCCCACCAACGGTTCCAGGACTTTGCCCCACCCAGAGAATTGAGTTCTACGGGTGTGAACGTCACCAGCTGGGAGCTCGTGCTGTTAACTGCAAGCATCATATTCCTCTCAGAAGATGAGGTTTGCTTACCCATCACGTGGAATTGAACCAATATCAGGGCAAGGATACCGAAGCAAGAGAGAAGTGAGTGACCGTGGACATGGTCACGCGAGTCTTTCCATGATACACTGGGAGTGAAGGAACTTCCAAGGGCACAGACAGGTTTCACAACTCCTGGTAATTCAGATAGGTGTGTTTGGTTCATAACTGAGAGATCAGTGAGAGTGTGATCAGTGAGAGAGAGATCAGTGAGAGTGAGATCAGTGAGAGTGAGATCAGTGAGAGTGAGATTAGTGAGAGAGTGAGATCAGTGAGAGTGAGATCAGTGAGAGAGAGATCAGTGAGAGTGTGATCAGTGAGAGAGAGATCAGTGAGAGTGAGATTAGTGAGAGAGTGAGATCAGTGAGAGTGAGATCAGTGAGAGATCAGTGAGAGTGTGATCAGTGAGAGAGAGATCAGTGAGAGAGAGATCAGTGAGAGAGAGATCAATGTGAGAGAGATCAGTGAGAGAGATCAGTGAGAGAGAGATCAATGTGAGAGAGAGAGATCAGTGAGAGAGAGAGATCAGTGAGAGAGATCAGTGAGGGAGAGATCTGTGAGAGAGAGAGATCAGTGAGAGAGATCAGTGAGAGAGAGATCAGTGAGAGAGAGATCAGTGAGAGAGATCAGTGAGAGAGAGATCAATGTGAGAGAGATCAGTGAGAGAGAGATCAGTGAGAGAGAGAGATCAGTGAGAGAGAGATCAGTGAGAGAGAGATCAGTGAGAGAGAGATCAATGTGAGAGAGATCAGTGAGAGAGATCAGTGAGAGAGAGATCAATGTGAGAGAGAGAGATCAGTGAGAGTGAGATCAGTGAGAGAGAGATCAGTGAGAGTGAGAGATCAGTGAGAGAGTGAGATCAGTGAGACTGAGATCAGCGAGAGAGAGAGAACAGTGTGAGAGAGATCAGTGAGAGAGAGAGATCAGCGTGAGAGTGAGAGAGAGATTAGTGAGAAAGAGATCAACATGAGTGAGATCAGTGAGAGAGAGATCAATATGAGAGAGATCAGTGAGAGAGAGGTCAGTGAGAGAGTGAGATCAGTGAGAGAGCGAGGTCAGTGAAAGAGAGATCAGTGAGAGTGAGATCAGTGAGAGTAAGATCAGTGAGAGAGTGAGATCAGTGAGAATGCGATCAGTGAGAGAGTGAGATCAGTGACAGTGAGAGATCAGTGAGAGAGTGCGATCAGTGAAAGTGAGATCAATGAGAGAGAGATCAGTGAGAGTGAGAGATCAGTGAGAGAGAGAGATCAGTGAGAGAGAGATCAGTGAGAGAGAGATCAGTGAGAGTGAGAGAGATCAGTGAGAGAGAGATCAGTGAGAGAGAGAGATCAGTGAGAGTGAGATCAGTGAGAGAGTGAGATCAGTGAGAGTGAGAGTTCAGAGAGAGAGATCAGTGAGAGAGTGAGATCAGTGAGAGAGTGAGATCAGTGAGAGTGAGATCAGTGAGAGAGTGAGATCAGTGAGAGTTAGATCAGTGAGAGAGAGATCAATGAGAGAGAGAGAGATCAGTGAGAGAGAGATCAGTGAGAGAGAGAGATCAGTGAGAGAGAGAGATCAGTGAGAGAAATCAGTGAGAGAGAGATCAGTGAGAGAGATCAGTGAGAGAGAGATCAGTGAGAGAGATCAGTGAGAGAGAGATCAATGTGAGAGAGAGAGATCAGTGAGAGTGAGATCAGTGAGAGAGATCAGTGAGAGTGAGAGATCATTGAGAGAGAGATCAGTGAGAGAGAGAGATCAGTGAGCGAGATCAGTGAGGGAGAGATCTGTGAGAGAGAGAGATCAGTGAGAGAAATCAGTGAGAGAGAGATCAGTGAGAGAGATCAGTGAGAGAGAGATCAGTGAGAGAGAGGTCAGTGAGAGAGAGATCAGTGAGAGAGAGATCAGTGAGAGAGAGGTCAGTGAGAGAGAGATCAGTGAGAGAGAGAGATCAGTGAGAGAGAGATCAGTGAGAGAGAGGTCAGTGAGAGAGAGACAGAGATCACGGAGAGTGAGATCAGTGAGAGTGAGATCAATATGAGAGAGATCAGTGAGAGAGTGAGATCAGTGGGAGTGAGATCAGTGAGAGTGAGATCAATATGAGAGAGATCAGTGAGAGAGAGAGATCAGCGAGAGAGAGATCAATGAGAGAGAGATAAGTGAGAGAGAGATCAGTGAGAGAGAGTGAGGTCAGTGAGAGTGAGGTCAGTGAGAGTGAGATCAGTGAGAGAGGGATCAGTGAGAGAGAGATCAGTGAGAGAGAGATCAATGCGAGAGAGATCAGTGTGAGAGAGATCAGTGAGAGAGAGAGACATCAGTGAGAGAGATCAGTGAGAGTGAGATCCGTGAGAGTAAGATAAGTGAGAGAGAGAGATCAGTAAGAGTGAGATCAGTGAGAGAGTGATCAGTGAGAGAGTGAGATCAGTGAGAGAGAGATCAATGAGAGAGAAAGAGATCAGTGAGAGTGAGATCAGTGAGAGTGAGATCAGTGAGAGAGTGAGATCAGTGAGAGTGAGATCAGTGAGAGAGTGAGATCAGTGAGAGTGAGAGTTCAGAGAGAGAGATCAGTGAGAGAGTGAGATCAGTGAGAGAGTGAGATCAGTGAGAGTGAGATCAGTGAGAGAGTGAGATCAGTGAGAGTTAGATCAGTGAGAGAGAGATCAATGAGAGAGAGAGAGATCAGTGAGAGAGAGATCAGTGAGAGAGAGAGATCAGTGAGAGAGAGAGATCAGTGAGAGAAATCAGTGAGAGAGAGATCAGTGAGAGAGATCAGTGAGAGAGAGATCAGTGAGAGAGAGGTCAGTGAGAGAGAGACAGAGATCACGGAGAGTGAGATCAGTGAGAGAGAGATCAGTGAGAGTGAGATCAATATGAGAGAGATCAGTGAGAGAGTGAGATCAGTGAGAGAGAGATCAATGAGAGAGAGTGAGGTCAGTGAGAGTGAGGACAGTGAGAGTGAGATCAGTGAGAGAGGGATCAGTGAGAGAGAGATCAGTGAGAGAGAGATCAGTGAGAGAGTGAGATCAGTGAGAGAGATCAGTGAGAGAGAGATCAGTGAGAGAGTGAGATCAGTGAGAGTGAGATCAGTGAGAGAGTGAGATCAGTGAGAGAGTGATCAGTGAGAGTGAGATCAGTGAGAGTGAGAGATCAGAGAGAGAAATCAGTGAGAGAGTGAGATCAGTGAGAGAGTGAGATCAGTGAGAGAGAGATCAATGAGAGAGAGAGAGATCAGTAAGAGTGAGATCAGTGAGAGTGAGATCAGTGAGAGAGTGAGATCAGTGAGAGAGAGATCATGGAGAATGAGATCAGTCAGAGTGAGATCAGTCAGAGTGAGAACCGTGAGTGAGAGAGGTCATTGAGAGAGAGATCAGTGAGAGAGTTAGACCAGTGAGAGAGAGATCAATGAGAGAGAGAGTGAGATCAGTGAGAGAGAGATTAATGAGAGAGAGATCAGCGAGCGTGAGTTCAATATGAGAGAGATCAGTGAGAAAGTGAGATCAGTGAGAGTGAGATCAGTGAGAGTGAGATCAGTGAGAGGGAGAGATCAGTGAGAGAGAGAGATCAGTGAGAGGGAGAGATCAGTGAGAGAGAGAGATCAGTGAGAGAGTGAGATCAGTGAGAGAGTGAGATCAGTGAGAGAGAGATCATGGAGAATGAGATCAGTGAGAGTGAGATCAGTGAGAGAGATCAGTGAGAGAGTGAGATCAGTGAGAGAGAGATCAGAGTGAGATCAGTGAGAGAGAGAGATCAGCGAGAGAGAGATCAGTGATAGTGAGATCAGTGAGAGAGTGAGATCAGTGAGAGAGAGATTAATGAGAGAGAGAGATCAGTGAGAGTGAGATAAGTGAGAGAGAGATCAATGAGATAGAGAGAGATCAGTGAGAGTGAGAGATCAGAGAGAGAGTGAGATCAGTGAGAGAGAGATCAATGAGAGAGAGAGAGAGATCAGTGAGCGAGTGAGATCAGTGAGAGAGTGAGATCAGTGAGAGAGTGATCAATGAGAGAGAGAGAGAGATCAGTGAGAGTGAGATCAGTGAGAGAGTGAGATCAGTGAGAGAGAGATTAATGAGAGAGAGAGAGATCAGTGAGAGTGAGATCAGTGAGAGAGAGATTAATGAGAGAGAGATCAGTGAGAGTGAGATCAATATGAGAGAGATCAGTGAGAGAGTGAGATCAGTGAGAGAGAGATCAGTGAGATTGAGATCAGTGAGAGTGAGATCAGTGAGAGAGTGAGATCAGTGAGAGAGAGAGATCAATGAGAGAGAGAGAGAGAGATCAGTGAGAGTGAGATCAGTGAGAGTGAGATCAGTGAGACAGAGATCATGGAGAATGAGATCAGTCAGAGTGAGATCAGTCAGAGTGAGAACCGTGAGTGAGAGAGATCAGTGAGAGAGAGAGATCAGTGAGAGGGAGAGATCAGTGAGAGAGAGAGATCAGTGAGAGAGTGAGATCAGTGAGAGAGTGAGATCAGTGAGAGAGAGATCATGGAGAATGAGATCAGTGAGAGTGAGATCAGTGAGAGAGATCAGTGAGAGAGTGAGATCAGTGAGAGAGAGATCAGAGTGAGATCAGTGAGAGAGAGAGATCAGTGAGAGAGAGATCAGTGATAGTGAGATCAGTGAGAGAGTGAGATCAGTGAGAGAGTGAGATCAGTGAGAGAGAGATTAATGAGAGAGAGAGATCAGTGAGAGTGAGATAAGTGAGAGAGAGATCAATGAGATAGAGAGAGATCAGTGAGAGTGAGAGATCAGAGAGAGAGTGAGATCAGTGAGAGAGAGATCAATGAGAGAGAGAGAGATCAGTGAGCGAGTGAGATCAGTGAGAGAGTGAGATCAGTGAGAGAGTGATCAATGAGAGAGAGAGAGAGAGATCAGTGAGAGTGAGATCAGTGAGAGAGTGAGATCAGTGAGAGAGAGATTAATGAGAGAGAGAGAGATCAGTGAGAGTGAGATCAATATGAGAGAGATCAGTGAGAGTGAGAGATCAGAGAGAGAGATCAGTGAGAGAGTGAGATCAGTGAGAGAGTGAGATCAGGTGAGAGAGAGATCAATGAGAGAGAGAGAGATCAGTGAGAGTGAGATCAGTGAGAGAGAGATTAATGAGAGAGAGATCAGTGAGAGTGAGATCAATATGAGAGAGATCAGTGAGAGAGTGAGATCAGTGAGAGAGAGATCAGTGAGAGTGAGATCAGTGAGAGAGTGAGATCAGTGAGAGAGTGAGATCAGTGAGAGAGAGAGATCAATGAGAGAGAGAGAGAGAGATCACTGAGAGTGAGATCAGTGAGAGTGAGATCAGTGAGAGAGAGATCATGGAGAATGAGATCAGTCAGAGTGAGATCAGTCAGAGTGAGAACCGTGAGTGAGAGACGTCAGTGAGAGTGAGAGATCAGTGAGAGAGTGATCAGTGAGAGTGAGATCAGTGAGATAGAGATTAATGAGAGAGAGAGAGATCAGTGAGAGTGAGATCAATATGAGAGAGATCAGTGAGAGAGTGAGGTCAGTGAGAGAGAGATCAGTGAGAGTGAGATCAGTGAGAGAGATCAGTGAGAGAGTGAGATCAGTGAGAGAGAGATCAGAGTGAGATCAGTGAGAGAGAGAGATCAGTGAGAGAGAGATCAGTGAGAGTGAGATCAGTGAGAGAGAGATCAGTGAGAGTGAGATCAGTGAGAGAGTGAGATCAGTGAGAGGGAGAGATCAGTGAGAGAGTGATCAGTGAGAGAGTGAGATCAGTGAGAGAGAGATTAATGAGAGAGAGAGATCAGTGAGAGTGAGATAAGTGAGAGAGAGATCAATGAGATAGAGAGAGATCAGTGAGAGAGTGAGATCAGTGAGAGAGTGAGATCAGTAAGAGAGAGATCAGTGAGAGAGCGAGATCAGTGAGAGTGAGATCAGTGAGAGTGAGATAAGTGAGAGAGAGATCAGTGAGAGAGAGATAGAGCAGTGAGAGAGAGATCAGTGAGAGAGAGATCAATGAGAGAGTGAGATCAGTGAGAGGGAGAGATCAGTGAGAGAGAGATCAGTGAGAGAGAGAGATCAGTGAGAGAGTTAGATCAGTGAGAGAGAGATCAATGAGAGAGAGAGAGAGATCAGTGAGAGTGAGATCAGTGAGAGAGAGATTAATGAGAGAGAGAGAGATCAGCGAGCGTGAGATCAATATGAGAGAGATCAGTGAGAAAGTGAGATCAGTGAGAGTGAGATCAGTGAGAGTGAGATCAGTGAGAGGGAGAGATCAGTGAGAGAGAGAGAGATCAGTGAGAGTGAGAGATCAGAGAGAGAGATCAGTGAGAGAGTGAGATCAGTGAGAGAGTGAGATCAGTGAGAGAGAGATCATGGAGAATGAGATCAGTGAGAGTGAGATCAGTCAGAGTGAGAACAGTGAGTGAGAGACGTCAGTGAGAGTGAGAGATCAGTGAGAGAGTGATCAATGAGAGAGAGATCAGTGAGAGAGAGATCAATGAGAGAGAGAGAGATCAGTGAGAGTGAGATCAGTGAGAGAGAGATTAATGAGAGAGAGAGAGAGATCAGTGAGAGTGAGATCAATATGAGAGAGATCAGTGAGAGAGTGAGATCAGTGAGAGAGAGATCAGTGAGAGAGTGAGATCAGTGAGAGAGAGATCAGAGTGAGATCAGTGAGAGAGAGAGATCAGTGAGAGAGAGATCAGTGAGAGTGAGATCAGTGAGAGAGTGAGATCAGTGAGAGAGAGAGATCAGTGAGAGAGAGATCAGTGAGAGTGAGATCAGTGAGAGAGTGAGATCAGTGAGAGGGAGAGATCAGTGAGAGAGCGATCAGTGAGAGAGTGAGATCAGTGAGAGAGAGATTAATGAGAGAGAGAGATCAGTGAGAGTGAGATAAGTGAGAGAGAGATCAATGAGATAGAGAGAGATCAGTGAGAGTGAGAGATCAGAGAGAGAGTGAGATCAGTGAGAGAGAGATCAATGAGAGAGAGAGAGAGATCAGTGAGAGTGAGAGATCAGTGAGAGAGAGAGATCAGTGAGAGAGAGATCAGTGAGAGAGAGATCAGTGAGAGTGAGAGAGATCAGTGAGAGAGAGATCAGTGAGAGAGAGAGATCAGTGAGAGTGAGATCAGTGAGAGAGTGAGATCAGTGAGAGTGAGAGTTCAGAGAGAGAGATCAGTGAGAGAGTGAGATCAGTGAGAGAGTGAGATCAGTGAGAGTGAGATCAGTGAGAGAGTGAGATCAGTGAGAGTTAGATCAGTGAGAGAGAGATCAATGAGAGAGAGAGAGATCAGTGAGAGAGAGATCAGTGAGAGAGAGAGATCAGTGAGAGAGAGAGATCAGTGAGAGAAATCAGTGAGAGAGAGATCAGTGAGAGAGATCAGTGAGAGAGAGATCAGTGAGAGAGATCAGTGAGAGAGAGATCAATGTGAGAGAGAGAGATCAGTGAGAGTGAGATCAGTGAGAGAGATCAGTGAGAGTGAGAGATCATTGAGAGAGAGATCAGTGAGAGAGAGAGATCAGTGAGCGAGATCAGTGAGGGAGAGATCTGTGAGAGAGAGAGATCAGTGAGAGAAATCAGTGAGAGAGAGATCAGTGAGAGAGATCAGTGAGAGAGAGATCAGTGAGAGAGAGGTCAGTGAGAGAGAGATCAGTGAGAGAGAGATCAGTGAGAGAGAGGTCAGTGAGAGAGAGATCAGTGAGAGAGAGAGATCAGTGAGAGAGAGATCAGTGAGAGAGAGATCAGTGAGAGAGAGACAGAGATCACGGAGAGTGAGATCAGTGAGAGTGAGATCAATATGAGAGAGATCAGTGAGAGAGTGAGATCAGTGGGAGTGAGATCAGTGAGAGTGAGATCAATATGAGAGAGATCAGTGAGAGAGAGAGATCAGCGAGAGAGAGATCAATGAGAGAGAGATAAGTGAGAGAGAGATCAGTGAGAGAGAGTGAGGTCAGTGAGAGTGAGGTCAGTGAGAGTGAGATCAGTGAGAGAGGGATCAGTGAGAGAGAGATCAGTGAGAGAGAGATCAATGCGAGAGAGATCAGTGTGAGAGAGATCAGTGAGAGAGAGAGACATCAGTGAGAGAGATCAGTGAGAGTGAGATCCGTGAGAGTAAGATAAGTGAGAGAGAGAGATCAGTAAGAGTGAGATCAGTGAGAGAGTGATCAGTGAGAGAGTGAGATCAGTGAGAGAGAGATCAATGAGAGAGAAAGAGATCAGTGAGAGTGAGATCAGTGAGAGTGAGATCAGTGAGAGAGTGAGATCAGTGAGAGTGAGATCAGTGAGAGAGTGAGATCAGTGAGAGTGAGAGTTCAGAGAGAGAGATCAGTGAGAGAGTGAGATCAGTGAGAGAGTGAGATCAGTGAGAGTGAGATCAGTGAGAGAGTGAGATCAGTGAGAGTTAGATCAGTGAGAGAGAGATCAATGAGAGAGAGAGAGATCAGTGAGAGAGAGATCAGTGAGAGAGAGAGATCAGTGAGAGAGAGAGATCAGTGAGAGAAATCAGTGAGAGAGAGATCAGTGAGAGAGATCAGTGAGAGAGAGATCAGTGAGAGAGAGGTCAGTGAGAGAGAGACAGAGATCACGGAGAGTGAGATCAGTGAGAGAGAGATCAGTGAGAGTGAGATCAATATGAGAGAGATCAGTGAGAGAGTGAGATCAGTGAGAGAGAGATCAATGAGAGAGAGTGAGGTCAGTGAGAGTGAGGACAGTGAGAGTGAGATCAGTGAGAGAGGGATCAGTGAGAGAGAGATCAGTGAGAGAGAGATCAGTGAGAGAGTGAGATCAGTGAGAGAGATCAGTGAGAGAGAGATCAGTGAGAGAGTGAGATCAGTGAGAGTGAGATCAGTGAGAGAGTGAGATCAGTGAGAGAGTGATCAGTGAGAGTGAGATCAGTGAGAGTGAGAGATCAGAGAGAGAAATCAGTGAGAGAGTGAGATCAGTGAGAGAGTGAGATCAGTGAGAGAGAGATCAATGAGAGAGAGAGAGATCAGTAAGAGTGAGATCAGTGAGAGTGAGATCAGTGAGAGAGTGAGATCAGTGAGAGAGAGATCATGGAGAATGAGATCAGTCAGAGTGAGATCAGTCAGAGTGAGAACCGTGAGTGAGAGAGGTCATTGAGAGAGAGATCAGTGAGAGAGTTAGACCAGTGAGAAAGAGATCAATGAGAGAGAGAGTGAGATCAGTGAGAGAGAGATTAATGAGAGAGAGAGAGATCAGCGAGCGTGAGTTCAATATGAGAGAGATCAGTGAGAAAGTGAGATCAGTGAGAGTGAGATCAGTGAGAGTGAGATCAGTGAGAGGGAGAGATCAGTGAGAGAGAGAGATCAGTGAGAGTGAGAGATCAGTGAGAGAGAGAGATCAGTGAGAGAGTGAGATCAGTGAGAGAGTGAGATCAGTGAGAGAGAGATCATGGAGAATGAGATCAGTGAGAGTGAGATCAGTGAGAGAGATCAGTGAGAGAGTGAGATCAGTGAGAGAGAGATCAGAGTGAGATCAGTGAGAGAGAGAGATCAGCGAGAGAGAGATCAGTGATAGTGAGATCAGTGAGAGAGTGAGATCAGTGAGAGAGAGATTAATGAGAGAGAGAGATCAGTGAGAGTGAGATAAGTGAGAGAGAGATCAATGAGATAGAGAGAGATCAGTGAGAGTGAGAGATCAGAGAGAGAGTGAGATCAGTGAGAGAGAGATCAATGAGAGAGAGAGAGAGATCAGTGAGCGAGTGAGATCAGTGAGAGAGTGAGATCAGTGAGAGAGTGATCAATGAGAGAGAGAGAGAGATCAGTGAGAGTGAGAACAGTGAGAGAGTGAGATCAGTGAGAGAGAGATTAATGAGAGAGAGAGAGATCAGTGAGAGTGAGATCAGTGAGAGAGAGATTAATGAGAGAGAGATCAGTGAGAGTGAGATCAATATGAGAGAGATCAGTGAGAGAGTGAGATCAGTGAGAGAGAGATCAGTGAGATTGAGATCAGTGAGAGTGAGATCAGTGAGAGAGTGAGATCAGTGAGAGAGTGAGATCAGTGAGAGAGAGAGATCAATGAGAGAGAGAGAGAGATCAGTGAGAGTGAGATCAGTGAGAGTGAGATCAGTGAGAGAGAGATCATGGAGAATGAGATCAGTCAGAGTGAGATCAGTCAGAGTGAGAACCGTGAGTGAGAGAGATCAGTGAGAGAGAGAGATCAGTGAGAGGGAGAGATCAGTGAGAGAGAGAGATCAGTGAGAGAGTGAGATCAGTGAGAGAGTGAGATCAGTGAGAGAGAGATCATGGAGAATGAGATCAGTGAGAGTGAGATCAGTGAGAGAGATCAGTGAGAGAGTGAGATCAGTGAGAGAGAGATCAGAGTGAGATCAGTGAGAGAGAGAGATCAGTGAGAGAGAGATCAGTGATAGTGAGAACAGTGAGAGAGTGAGATCAGTGAGAGAGTGAGATCAGTGAGAGAGAGATTAATGAGAGAGAGATCAGTGAGAGTGAGATCAATATGAGAGAGATCAGTGAGAGAGTGAGATCAGTGAGAGAGAGATCAGTGAGATTGAGATCAGTGAGAGTGAGATCAGTGAGAGAGTGAGATCAGTGAGAGAGTGAGATCAGTGAGAGAGAGAGATCAATGAGAGAGAGAGAGAGAGATCAGTGAGAGTGAGATCAGTGAGAGTGAGATCAGTGAGAGAGAGATCATGGAGAATGAGATCAGTCAGAGTGAGATCAGTCAGAGTGAGAACCGTGAGTGAGAGAGATCAGAGAGAGAGAGAGATCAGTGAGAGGGAGAGATCAGTGAGAGAGAGAGATCAGTGAGAGAGTGAGATCAGTGAGAGAGTGAGATCAGTGAGAGAGAGATCATGGAGAATGAGATCAGTGAGAGTGAGATCAGTGAGAGAGAGATCAGAGTGAGATCAGTGAGAGAGAGAGATCAGTGAGAGTGAGATCAGTGAGAGAGATCAGTGAGAGAGTGAGATCAGTGAGAGAGAGATCAGAGTGAGATCAGTGAGAGAGAGAGATCAGTGAGAGAGAGATCAGTGATAGTGAGATCAGTGAGAGAGTGAGATCAGTGAGAGAGTGAGATCAGTGAGAGAGAGATTAATGAGAGAGAGAGATCAGTGAGAGTGAGATAAGTGAGAGAGAGATCAATGAGATAGAGAGAGATCAGTGAGAGTGAGAGATCAGAGAGAGAGTGAGATCAGTGAGAGAGAGATCAATGAGAGAGAGAGAGATCAGTGAGCGAGTGAGATCAGTGAGAGAGTGAGATCAGTGAGAGAGTGATCAATGAGAGAGAGAGAGAGAGATCAGTGAGAGTGAGATCAGTGAGAGAGTGAGATCAGTGAGAGAGAGATTAATGAGAGAGAGAGAGATCAGTGAGAGTGAGATCAATATGAGAGAGATCAGTGAGAGTGAGAGATCAGAGAGAGAGATCAGTGAGAGAGTGAGATCAGTGAGAGAGTGAGATCAGGTGAGAGAGAGATCAATGAGAGAGAGAGATCAGTGTGAGTGAGATCAGTGAGAGAGAGATTAATGAGAGAGAGATCAGTGAGAGTGAGATCAATATGAGAGAGATCAGTGAGAGAGTGAGATCAGTGAGAGAGAGATCAGTGAGAGTGAGATCAGTGAGAGAGTGAGATCAGTGAGAGAGTGAGATCAGTGAGAGAGAGAGATCAATGAGAGAGAGAGAGAGAGATCAGTGAGAGTGAGATCAGTGAGAGTGAGATCAGTGAGAGAGAGATCATGGAGAATGAGATCAGTCAGAGTGAGATCAGTCAGAGTGAGAACCGTGAGTGAGAGACGTCAGTGAGAGTGAGAGATCAGTGAGAGAGTGATCAGTGAGAGTGAGATCAGTGAGAGAGAGATTAATGAGAGAGAGAGAGATCAGTGAGAGTGAGATCAATATGAGAGAGATCAGTGAGAGAGTGAGGTCAGTGAGAGAGAGATCAGTGAGAGTGAGATCAGTGAGAGAGATCAGTGAGAGAGTGAGATCAGTGAGAGAGAGATCAGAGTGAGATCAGTGAGAGAGAGAGATCAGTGAGAGAGAGATCAGTGAGAGTGAGATCAGTGAGAGAGAGATCAGTGAGAGTGAGATCAGTGAGAGAGTGAGATCAGTGAGAGGGAGAGATCAGTGAGAGAGTGATCAGTGAGAGAGTGAGATCAGTGAGAGAGAGATTAATGAGAGAGAGAGATCAGTGAGAGTGAGATAAGTGAGAGAGAGATCAATGAGATAGAGAGAGATCAGTGAGAGAGTGAGATCAGTGAGAGAGTGAGATCAGTAAGAGTGAGATCAGTGAGAGAGCGAGATCAGTGAGAGTGAGATCAGTGAGAGTGAGATAAGTGAGAGAGAGATCAGTGAGAGAGAGATAGAGCAGTGAGAGAGAGATCAGTGAGAGAGAGATCAATGAGAGAGTGAGATCAGTGAGAGGGAGAGATCAGTGAGAGAGAGATCAGTGAGAGAGAGAGATCAGTGAGAGAGTTAGATCAGTGAGAGAGAGATCAATGAGAGAGAGAGAGATCAGTGAGAGTGAGATCAGTGAGAGAGAGATTAATGAGAGAGAGAGAGATCAGCGAGCGTGAGATCAATATGAGAGAGATCAGTGAGAAAGTGAGATCAGTGAGAGTGAGATCAGTGAGAGTGAGATCAGTGAGAGGGAGAGATCAGTGAGAGAGAGAGAGATCAGTGAGAGTGAGAATTCAGAGAGAGAGATCAGTGAGAGAGTGAGATCAGTGAGAGAGTGAGATCAGTGAGAGAGAGATCATGGAGAATGAGATCAGTGAGAGTGAGATCAGTCAGAGTGAGAACAGTGAGTGAGAGACGTCAGTGAGAGTGAGAGATCAGTGAGAGAGTGATCAATGAGAGAGAGATCAGTGAGAGAGAGATCAATGAGAGAGAGAGAGATCAGTGAGAGTGAGATCAGTGAGAGAGAGATTAATGAGAGAGAGAGAGATCAGTGAGAGTGAGATCAATATGAGAGAGATCAGTGAGAGAGTGAGATCAGTGAGAGAGAGATCAGTGAGAGAGTGAGATCAGTGAGAGAGAGATCAGAGTGAGATCAGTGAGAGAGAGAGATCAGTGAGAGAGAGATCAGTGAGAGTGAGATCAGTGAGAGAGTGAGATCAGTGAGAGAGAGAGATCAGTGAGAGAGAGATCAGTGAGAGTGAGATCAGTGAGAGAGTGAGATCAGTGAGAGGGAGAGATCAGTGAGAGAGCGATCAGTGAGAGAGTGAGATCAGTGAGAGAGAGATTAATGAGAGAGAGAGATCAGTGAGAGTGAGATAAGTGAGAGAGAGATCAATGAGATAGAGAGAGATCAGTGAGAGTGAGAGATCAGAGAGAGAGTGAGATCAGTGAGAGAGAGATCAATGAGAGAGAGAGATCAGTGAGAGAGTGAGATCAGTGAGAGAGTGAGATCAGTAAGAGTGAGATCAGTGAGAGAGCGAGATCAGTGAGAGTGAGATCAGTGAGAGTGAGATAAGTGAGAGAGAGATCAGTGAGAGAGAGATAGAGCAGTGAGAGAGAGATCAGTGAGAGAGAGATCAGTGAGAGAGTGAGATCAGTGAGAGAGAGAGATCAGTGAGAGAGAGATCAGTGAGAGAGAGAGATCAGTGAGAGAGTTAGATCAGTGAGAGAGAGATCAATGAGAGAGAGAGAGAGATCAGTGAGAGTGAGATCAGTGAGAGAGAGATTAATGAGAGAGAGAGAGATCAGCGAGCGTGAGATCAATATGAGAGAGATCAGTGAGAGTGAGATCAGTGAGAGTGAGATCAGTGAGAGTGAGATCAGTGAGAGGGAGAGATCAGTGAGAGAGAGAGATCAGTGAGAGTGAGAGATCAGAGAGAGAGATCAGTGAGAGAGTGAGATCAGTGAGAGAGTGAGATCAGTGAGAGAGAGATCATGGAGAATGAGATCAGTGAGAGTGAGATCAGTCAGAGTGAGAACAGTGAGTGAGAGACGTCAGTGAGAGTGAGAGATCAGTGAGAGAGTGATCAATGAGAGAGAGATCAGTGAGAGAGAGATCAATGAGAGAGAGAGAGATCAATGAGAGTGAGATCAGTGAGAGAGAGATTAATGAGAGAGAGAGAGATCAGTGAGAGTGAGATCAATATGAGAGAGATCAGTGAGATAGTGAGATCAGTGAGAGAGAGATCAGTGAGAGAGTGAGATCAGTGAGAGAGAGATCAGAGTGAGATCAGTGAGAGAGAGAGATCAGTGAGAGAGAGATCAGTGAGAGTGAGATCAGTGAGAGAGTGAGATCAGTGAGAGGGAGAGATCAGTGAGAGAGCGATCAGTGAGAGAGTGAGATCAGTGAGAGAGAGATTAATGAGAGAGAGAGATCAGTGAGAGTGAGATAAGTGAGAGAGAGATCAATGAGATAGAGAGAGATCAGTGAGAGTGAGAGATCAGAGAGAGAGTGAGATCAGTGAGAGAGAGATCAATGAGAGAGAGAGATCAGTGAGAGAGTGAGATCAGTGAGAGAGTGAGATCAGTGAGAGAGAGATCAATGAGAGAGAGAGAGAGATCAGTGAGAGTGAGATCAGTGAGAGTGAGATCAGTGAGAGAGTGAGATCAGTGAGAGAGAGATCAATGAGAGAGAGAGAGATCAGTGAGAGTGAGATCAGTGAGAGAGAGATTAATGAGAGAGAGATCAGTGAGAGTGAGATCAATATGAGAGAGATCAGTGAGAGAGTGAGATCAGTGAGAGAGAGATCAGTGAGATTGAGATCAGTGAGAGTGAGATCAGTGAGAGAGTGAGATCAGTGAGATCAGTGAGAGAGAGAGATCAATGAGAGAGAGAGAGAGATCAGTGAGAGTGAGATCAGTGAGAGAGAGATCATGGAGAATGAGATCAGTCAGAGTGAGATCAGTCAGAGTGAGAACCGTGAGAGAGAGAGATCAGTGAGAGAGAGATCAATGCGAGAGAGATCAGTGAGAGAGAGATCAATGAGAGTGAGATCAGTGAGAGTGAGATCAGTGAGAGTGAGATCAGTAAGAGTGAGATCAGTGAGAGAGTGAGATCAGTGAGAGAGAGATTAAAGAGAGAGAGAGATCAGTGAGAGTGAGATAAGTGAGAGAGAGATCAATGAGATAGAGAGAGATCAGTGAGAGTGAGAGATCAGAGAGAGAGTGAGATCAGTGAGAGAGAGATCAATGAGAGAGAGAGATCAGTGAGCGAGTGAGATCAGTGAGAGAGTGAGATCAGTGAGAGAGTGATCAATGAGAGAGAGAGAGAGATCAGTGAGAGTGAGATCAGTGAGAGAGTGAGATCAGTGAGAGAGAGATTAATGAGAGAGAGAGAGATCAGTGAGAGTGAGATCAATATGAGAGAGATCAGTGAGAGTGAGAGATCAGAGAGAGAGATCAGTGAGAGAGTGAGATCAGTGAGAGAGTGAGATCAGGTGAGAGAGAGATCAATGAGAGAGAGAGAGATCAGTGAGAGTGAGATCAGTGAGAGAGAGATTAATGAGAGAGAGATCAGTGAGAGTGAGATCAATATGAGAGAGATCAGTGAGAGAGTGAGATCAGTGAGAGAGAGATCAGTGAGAGTGAGATCAGTGAGAGAGTGAGATCAGTGAGAGAGTGAGATCAGTGAGAGAGAGAGATCAATGAGAGAGAGAGAGAGAGATCAGTGAGAGTGAGATCAGTGAGAGTGAGATCAGTGAGAGAGAGATCATGGAGAATGAGATCAGTCAGAGTGAGATCAGTCAGAGTGAGAACCGTGAGTGAGAGACGTCAGTGAGAGTGAGAGATCAGTGAGAGAGTGATCAGTGAGAGTGAGATCAGTGAGAGAGAGATTAATGAGAGAGAGAGAGATCAGTGAGAGTGAGATCAATATGAGAGAGATCAGTGAGAGAGTGAGGTCAGTGAGAGAGAGATCAGTGAGAGTGAGATCAGTGAGAGAGATCAGTGAGAGAGTGAGATCAGTGAGAGAGAGATCAGAGTGAGATCAGTGAGAGAGAGAGATCAGTGAGAGAGAGATCAGTGAGAGTGAGATCAGTGAGAGAGAGATCAGTGAGAGTGAGATCAGTGAGAGAGTGAGATCAGTGAGAGGGAGAGATCAGTGAGAGAGCGATCAGTGAGAGAGTGAGATCAGTGAGAGAGAGATTAATGAGAGAGAGAGATCAGTGAGAGTGAGATAAGTGAGAGAGAGATCAATGAGATAGAGAGAGATCAGTGAGAGAGTGAGATCAGTGAGAGAGTGAGATCAGTAAGAGTGAGATCAGTGAGAGAGCGAGATCAGTGAGAGTGAGATCAGTGAGAGTGAGATAAGTGAGAGAGAGATCAGTGAGAGAGAGATAGAGCAGTGAGAGAGAGATCAGTGAGAGAGAGATCAATGAGAGAGTGAGATCAGTGAGAGGGAGAGATCAGTGAGAGAGAGATCAGTGAGAGAGAGAGATCAGTGAGAGAGTTAGATCAGTGAGAGAGAGATCAATGAGAGAGAGAGAGAGATCAGTGAGAGTGAGATCAGTGAGAGAGAGATTAATGAGAGAGAGAGAGATCAGCGAGCGTGAGATCAATATGAGAGAGATCAGTGAGAAAGTGAGATCAGTGAGAGTGAGATCAGTGAGAGTGAGATCAGTGAGAGGGAGAGATCAGTGAGAGAGAGAGAGATCAGTGAGAGTGAGAGATCAGAGAGAGAGATCAGTGAGAGAGTGAGATCAGTGAGAGAGTAAGATCAGTGAGAGAGAGATCATGGAGAATGAGATCAGTGAGAGTGAGATCAGTCAGAGTGAGAACAGTGAGTGAGAGACGTCAGTGAGAGTGAGAGATCAGTGAGAGAGTGATCAATGAGAGAGAGATCAGTGAGAGAGAGATCAATGAGAGAGAGAGAGATCAGTGAGAGTGAGATCAGTGAGAGAGAGATTAATGAGAGAGAGAGAGATCAGTGAGAGTGAGATCAATATGAGAGAGATCAGTGAGAGAGTGAGATCAGTGAGAGAGAGATCAGTGAGAGAGTGAGATCAGTGAGAGAGAGATCAGAGTGAGATCAGTGAGAGAGAGAGATCAGTGAGAGAGAGATCAGTGAGAGTGAGATCAGTGAGAGAGTGAGATCAGTGAGAGGGAGAGATCAGTGAGAGAGCGATCAGTGAGAGAGTGAGATCAGTGAGAGAGAGATTAATGAGAGAGAGAGATCAGTGAGAGTGAGATAAGTGAGAGAGAGATCAATGAGATAGAGAGAGATCAGTGAGAGTGAGAGATCAGAGAGAGAGTGAGATCAGTGAGAGAGAGATCAATGAGAGAGAGAGATCAGTGAGAGAGTGAGATCAGTGAGAGAGTGAGATCAGTGAGAGAGAGATCAATGAGAGAGAGAGAGAGATCAGTGAGAGTGAGATCAGTGAGAGTGAGATCAGTGAGAGAGTGAGATCAGTGAGAGAGAGATCAATGAGAGAGAGAGAGATCAGTGAGAGTGAGATCAGTGAGAGAGAGATTAATGAGAGAGAGATCAGTGAGAGTGAGATCAATATGAGAGAGATCAGTGAGAGAGTGAGATCAGTGAGAGAGAGATCAGTGAGATTGAGATCAGTGAGAGTGAGATCAGTGAGAGAGTGAGATCAGTGAGATCAGTGAGAGAGAGAGATCAATGAGAGAGAGAGAGAGATCAGTGAGAGTGAGATCAGTGAGAGTGAGATCAGTGAGAGTGAGATCAGTGAGAGAGAGATCATGGAGAATGAGATCAGTCAGAGTGAGATCAGTCAGAGTGAGAACCGTGAGAGAGAGATCAGTGAGAGAGAGATCAATGCGAGAGAGATCAGTGAGAGAGAGATCAATGAGAGTGAGATCAGTGAGAGTGAGATCAGTAAGAGTGAGATATGTAAGAGTGAGATCAGTGAGTGAGTGAGATCAGTGAGAGTGAGATCAGTGAGTGAGATCAATGAGAGTGAGATCAGTGAGAGTGAGATCAGTGAGAGTGAGATCAGTAAGAGAGAGATCAGTGAGAGAGTGAGATCAGTGAGAGTGAGATCAGTGAGAGTGAGATAAGTGAGAGAGAGATCAGTGAGAGTGAGATCAGTGAGAGTGAGATCAGTAAGAGTGAGATCAGTGAGAGAGTGAGATCAGTGAGAGTGAGATCAGTGAGAGTGAGATCAGTGAGAGAGAGATTAATGAGAGAGAGAGATCAGCGAGCGTGAGATCAATATGAGAGAGATCAGTGAGAAAGTGAGATCAGTGAGAGTGAGATCAGTGAAAGTGAGATCAGTGAGAGGGAGAGATCAGTGAGAGAGAGAGATCAGTGAGAGTGAGAGATCAGAGAGAGAGATCAGTGAGAGAGTGAGATCAGTGAGAGAGTGAGATCAGTGAGAGAGAGATCATGGAGAATGAGATCAGTCAGAGTGAGATCAGTGAGAGTGAGAACCGTGAGTGAGAGACGTCAGTGAGAGTGAGAGATCAGTGAGAGAGTGATCAATGAGAGAGAGATCAGTGAGAGAGAGATCAGTGAGAGTGAGATCAGTGAGAGAGAGATTAATGAGAGAGAGAGAGATCAGTGAGAGTGAGATCAATATGAGAGAGATCAGTGAGAGAGTGAGATCCGTGAGAGAGAGATCAGTGAGAGTGAGATCAGTGAGAGAGATCAGTGAGAGAGAGATCAGTGAGAGTGAGATCAGTGAGAGAGATCAGTGAGAGAGTGAGATCAGTGAGAGAGAGATCAGAGTGAGATCAGTGAGAGAGAGAGATCAGTGAGAGAGAGATCAGTGAGAGTGAGATCAGTGAGAGAGTGAGATCAGTGAGAGAGAGATTAATGAGAGAGAGAGAGATCAGTGAGAGAGAGATCAGAGTGAGATCAGTGAGAGAGAGAGATCAGTGAGAGAGAGATCAGTGAGAGTGAGATCAGTGAGAGAGTGAGATCAGTGAGAGGGAGAGATCAGTGAGAGAGAGATCAGTGAGAGAGTGAGATCAGTGAGAGAGAGATTAATGAGAGAGAGAGATCAGTGAGAGTGAGATAAGTGAGAGAGAGATCAATGAGATAGAGAGAGATCAGTGAGAGTGAGAGATCAGAGAGAGAGTGAGATCAGTGAGAGAGAGATCAGTGAGAGAGTGAGATCAGTGAGAGAGAGATTAATGAGAGAGAGAGATCAGTGAGAGTGAGATAAGTGAGAGAGAGATCAATGAGATAGAGAGAGATCAGTGAGAGTGAGAGATCAGAGAGAGAGTGAGATCAGTGAGAGAGAGATCAATGAGAGAGAGAGATCAGTGAGAGAGTGAGATCAGTGAGAGAGTGAGATCAGTAAGAGTGAGATCAGTGAGAGAGCGAGATCAGTGAGAGTGAGATCAGTGAGAGTGAGATAAGTGAGAGAGAGATCAGTGAGAGAGAGATAGAGCAGTGAGAGAGAGATCAGTGAGAGAGAGATCAGTGAGAGAGTGAGATCAGTGAGAGAGAGAGATCAGTGAGAGAGAGATCAGTGAGAGAGAGAGATCAGTGAGAGTGAGATCAGTGAGAGAGAGATTAATGAGAGAGAGAGAGATCAGCGAGCGTGAGATCAATATGAGAGAGATCAGTGAGAAAGTGAGATCAGTGAGAGTGAGATCAGTGAGAGTGAGATCAGTGAGAGGGAGAGATCAGTGAGAGAGAGAGATCAGTGAGAGTGAGAGATCAGAGAGAGAGATCAGTGAGAGAGTGAGATCAGTGAGAGAGTGAGATCAGTGAGAGAGAGATCATGGAGAATGAGATCAGTGAGAGTGAGATCAGTCAGAGTGAGAACAGTGAGTGAGAGACGTCAGTGAGAGTGAGAGATCAGTGAGAGAGTGATCAATGAGAGAGAGATCAGTGAGAGAGAGATCAATGAGAGAGAGAGAGATCAGTGAGAGTGAGATCAGTGAGAGAGAGATTAATGAGAGAGAGAGAGATCAGTGAGAGTGAGATCAATATGAGAGAGATCAGTGAGAGAGTGAGATCAGTGAGAGAGAGATCAGTGAGAGTGAGATCAGTGAGAGAGATCAGTGAGAGTGTGAGATCAGTGAGAGAGAGATCAGAGTGAGATCAGTGAGAGAGAGAGATCAGTGAGAGAGAGATCAGTGAGAGAGAGATCAATGCGAGAGAGATCAGTGAGAGAGAGATCAATGAGAGTGAGATCAGTGAGAGTGAGATCAGTAAGAGTGAGATATGTAAGAGTGAGATCAGTGAGTGAGTGAGATCAGTGAGAGTGAGATCAGTGAGTGAGATCAATGAGAGTGAGATCAGTGAGAGTGAGATCAGTGAGAGTGAGATCAGTAAGAGAGAGATCAGTGAGAGAGTGAGATCAGTGAGAGTGAGATCAGTGAGAGTGAGATAAGTGAGAGAGAGATCAGTGAGAGTGAGATCAGTGAGAGTGAGATCAGTAAGAGTGAGATCAGTGAGAGAGTGAGATCAGTGAGAGTGAGATCAGTGAGAGTGAGATCAGTGAGAGAGAGATTAATGAGAGAGAGAGATCAGCGAGCGTGAGATCAATATGAGAGAGATCAGTGAGAAAGTGAGATCAGTGAGAGTGAGATCAGTGAGAGTGAGATCAGTGAGAGGGAGAGATCAGTGAGAGAGAGAGATCAGTGAGAGTGAGAGATCAGAGAGAGAGATCAGTGAGAGAGTGAGATCAGTGAGAGAGTGAGATCAGTGAGAGAGAGATCATGGAGAATGAGATCAGTCAGAGTGAGAACCGTGAGTGAGAGACGTCAGTGAGAGTGAGAGATCAGTGAGAGAGTGATCAATGAGAGAGAGATCAGTGAGAGAGAGATCAGTGAGAGTGAGATCAGTGAGAGAGAGATTAATGAGAGAGAGAGAGATCAGTGAGAGTGAGATCAATATGAGAGAGATCAGTGAGAGAGTGAGATCAGTGAGAGAGAGATCAGTGAGAGTGAGATCAGTGAGAGAGATCAGTGAGAGAGAGATCAGTGAGAGTGAGATCAGTGAGAGAGATCAGTGAGAGAGTGAGATCAGTGAGAGAGAGATCAGAGTGAGATCAGTGAGAGAGAGAGATCAGTGAGAGAGAGATCAGTGAGAGTGAGATCAGTGAGAGAGTGAGATCAGTGAGAGGGAGAGATCAGTGAGAGAGCGATCAGTGAGAGAGTGAGATCAGTGAGAGAGAGATTAATGAGAGAGAGAGAGATCAGTGAGAGAGAGATCAGAGTGAGATCAGTGAGAGAGAGAGATCAGTGAGAGAGAGATCAGTGAGAGTGAGATCAGTGAGAGAGTGAGATCAGTGAGAGGGAGAGATCAGTGAGAGAGAGATCAGTGAGAGAGTGAGATCAGTGAGAGAGAGATTAATGAGAGAGAGAGATCAGTGAGAGTGAGATAAGTGAGAGAGAGATCAATGAGATAGAGAGAGATCAGTGAGAGTGAGAGATCAGAGAGAGAGTGAGATCAGTGAGAGAGAGATCAGTGAGAGAGTGAGATCAGTGAGAGAGAGATTAATGAGAGAGAGAGATCAGTGAGAGTGAGATAAGTGAGAGAGAGATCAATGAGATAGAGAGAGATCAGTGAGAGTGAGAGATCAGAGAGAGAGTGAGATCAGTGAGAGAGAGATCAATGAGAGAGAGAGATCAGTGAGAGAGTGAGATCAGTGAGAGAGTGAGATCAGTAAGAGTGAGATCAGTGAGAGAGCGAGATCAGTGAGAGTGAGATCAGTGAGAGTGAGATAAGTGAGAGAGAGATCAGTGAGAGAGAGATAGAGCAGTGAGAGAGAGATCAGTGAGAGAGAGATCAGTGAGAGAGAGAGATCAGTGAGAGAGAGAGATCAGTGAGAGAGAGATCAGTGAGAGAGAGAGATCAGTGAGAGAGTTAGATCAGTGAGAGAGAGATTAATGAGAGAGAGAGAGAGATCAGCGAGCGTGAGATCAATATGAGAGAGATCAGTGAGAAAGTGAGATCAGTGAGAGTGAGATCAGTGAGAGTGAGATCAGTGAGAGGGAGAGATCAGTGAGAGAGAGAGATCAGTGAGAGTGAGAGATCAGAGAGAGAGATCAGTGAGAGAGTGAGATCAGTGAGAGAGTGAGATCAGTGAGAGAGAGATCATGGAGAATGAGATCAGTGAGAGTGAGATCAGTCAGAGTGAGAACAGTGAGTGAGAGACGTCAGTGAGAGTGAGAGATCAGTGAGAGAGTGATCAATGAGAGAGAGATCAGTGAGAGAGAGATCAATGAGAGAGAGAGAGATCAGTGAGAGTGAGATCAGTGAGAGAGAGATTAATGAGAGAGAGAGAGATCAGTGAGAGTGAGATCAATATGAGAGAGATCAGTGAGAGAGTGAGATCAGTGAGAGAGAGATCAGTGAGAGTGAGATCAGTGAGAGAGATCAGTGAGAGTGTGAGATCAGTGAGAGAGAGATCAGAGTGAGATCAGTGAGAGAGAGAGATCAGTGAGAGAGAGATCAGTGAGAGTGAGATCAGTGAGAGAGTGAGATCAGTGAGAGGGAGAGATCAGTGAGAGAGCGATCAGTGAGAGAGTGAGATCAGTGAGAGAGAGATTAATGAGAGAGAGAGATCAGTGAGAGTGAGATAAGTGAGAGAGAGATCAATGAGATAGAGAGAGATCAGTGAGAGTGAGAGATCAGAGAGAGTGAGATCAGTGAGAGAGAGATCAATGAGAGAGAGAGATCAGTGAGAGAGTGAGATCAGTGAGAGAGTGAGATCAGTGAGAGAGAGATCAATGAGAGAGAGAGAGAGATCAGTGAGAGTGAGATCAGTGAGAGTGAGATCAGTGAGAGAGTGAGATCAGTGAGAGAGAGATTAATGAGAGAGAGAGATCAGTGAGAGTGAGATCAATATGAGAGAGATCAGTGAGAGTGAGAGATCAGAGAGAGAGATCATTGAGAGAGTGAGATCAGTGAGAGTGAGATCAGGTGAGAGAGAGATCAATGAGAGAGAGAGAGATCAGTGAGAGTGAGATCAGTGAGAGAGAGATTAATGAGAGAGAGATCAGTGAGAGTGAGATCAATATGAGAGAGATCAGTGAGAGAGTGAGATCAGTGAGAGAGATCAGTGAGAGTGAGATCAGTGAGAGTGAGATCAGTGAGAGAGTGAGATCAGTGAGAGGGAGAGATCAGAGAGACAGATCAGTGAGAGAGTGAGATCAGTGAGAGAGTGAGATCAGTGAGAGAGAGATCAATGAGAGAGATCAGTGAGAGTGAGATCATGGAGAATGAGATCAGTCAGAGTGAGATCAGTCAGAGTGAGAACCGTGAGTGAGAGAGGTCAGTGAGAGAGAGATCAGTGAGAGAGAGATCAGTGAGAGAGAGATCAGTGAGAGAGAGATCATGGTGAGTGAGATCAGTGAGAGAAAGATCAATGAGAGTGAGATAAGTGAGAGTGAGATCAGTGAGAGTGAGATCAGTCAGAGTGAGATCAGTGAGAGAGTGAGATCAGTGAGAGTGAGATCAGTGAGAGTGAGATCAATGAGAGTGAGATCAGTGAGAGTGAGATCAGTGAGAGTGAGATCAGTAAGAGTGAGATCAGTGAGAGAGTGAGATCAGTGAGAGTGAGATCAGTGAGAGTGAGATAAGTGAGGGAGAGATCAGTGAGAGAGAGATAGAGCAGTGAGAGAGAGATCAGTGAGAGAGAGATCAATGCGAGAGAGATCAGTGAGAGAGAGATCAATGAGAGTGAGATCAGTGAGAGTGAGATCAGTAAGAGTGAGATCAGTAAGAGTGAGATCAGTGAGTGAGTGAGATCAGTGAGAGTGAGATCAGTGAGTGAGATCAATGAGAGTGAGATCAGTGAGAGTGAGATCAGTGAGAGTGAGATCAGTAAGAGTGAGATCAGTGAGAGAGTGAGATCAGTGAGAGTGAGATCAGTGAGAGTGAGATAAGTGAGAGAGAGATCAGTGAGAGTGAGATCAGTGAGAGTGAGATCAGTAAGAGTGAGATCAGTGAGAGAGTGAGATCAGTGAGAGTGAGATCAGTGAGAGTGAGATCAGTGAGAGAGAGATTAATGAGAGAGAGAGAGATCAGCGAGCGTGAGATCAATATGAGAGAGATCAGTGAGAAAGTGAGATCAGTGAGAGTGAGATCAGTGAGAGTGAGATCAGTGAGAGGGAGAGATCAGTGAGAGAGAGAGATCAGTGAGAGTGAGAGATCAGAGAGAGAGATCAGTGAGAGAGTGAGATCAGTGAGAGAGTGAGATCAGTGAGAGAGAGATCATGGAGAATGAGATCAGTGAGAGTGAGATCAGTCAGAGTGAGAACCGTGAGTGAGAGACGTCAGTGAGAGTGAGAGATCAGTGAGAGAGTGATCAATGAGAGAGAGATCAGTGAGAGAGAGATCAATGAGAGAGAGAGAGATCAGTGAGAGTGAGATCAGTGAGAGAGAGATTAATGAGAGAGAGAGAGATCAGTGAGAGTGAGATCAATATGAGAGAGATCAGTGAGAGAGTGAGATCAGTGAGAGAGAGATCAGTGAGAGAGTGAGATCAGTGAGAGAGAGATCAGAGTGAGATCAGTGAGAGAGAGAGATCAGTGAGAGAGAGATCAGTGAGAGTGAGATCAGTGAGAGAGTGAGATCAGTGAGAGGGAGAGATCAGTGAGAGAGTGAGATCAGTGAGAGAGTGAGATCAGTAAGAGTGAGATCAGTGAGAGAGCGAGATCAGTGAGAGTGAGATCAGTGAGAGTGAGATAAGTGAGAGAGAGATCAGTGAGAGAGAGATAGAGCAGTGAGAGAGAGATCAGTGAGAGAGAGATCAGTGAGAGAGTGAGATCAGTGAGAGAGAGAGATCAGTGAGAGAGAGATCAGTGAGAGAGAGAGATCAGTGAGAGAGTTAGATCAGTGAGAGAGAGATCAATGAGAGAGAGAGAGAGATCAGTGAGAGTGAGATCAGTGAGAGAGAGATTAATGAGAGAGAGAGAGATCAGCGAGCGTGAGATCAATATGAGAGAGATCAGTGAGAAAGTGAGATCAGTGAGAGTGAGATCAGTGAGAGTGAGATCAGTGAGAGAGAGAGATCAGTGAGAGTGAGAGATCAGAGAGAGAGATCAGTGAGAGAGTGAGATCAGTGAGAGAGAGATCAATGAGAGAGATCAGTGAGAGTGAGATCATGGAGAATGAGATCAGTCAGAGTGAGATCAGTCAGAGTGAGAACCGTGAGTGAGAGAGGTCAGTGAGAGAGAGATCAGTGAGAGAGAGATCAGTGAGAGAGAGATCAGTGAGAGAGAGATCATGGTGAGTGAGATCAGTGAGAGAAAGATCAATGAGAGTGAGATAAGTGAGAGTGAGATCAGTGAGAGTGAGATCAGTCAGAGTGAGATCAGTGAGAGAGTGAGATCAGTGAGAGTGAGATCAGTGAGAGTGAGATCAATGAGAGTGAGATCAGTGAGAGTGAGATCAGTGAGAGTGAGATCAGTAAGAGTGAGATCAGTGAGAGAGTGAGATCAGTGAGAGTGAGATCAGTGAGAGTGAGATAAGTGAGGGAGAGATCAGTGAGAGAGAGATAGAGCAGTGAGAGAGAGATCAGTGAGAGAGAGATCAATGCGAGAGAGATCAGTGAGAGAGAGATCAATGAGAGTGAGATCAGTGAGAGTGAGATCAGTAAGAGTGAGATCAGTAAGAGTGAGATCAGTGAGTGAGTGAGATCAGTGAGAGTGAGATCAGTGAGTGAGATCAATGAGAGTGAGATCAGTGAGAGTGAGATCAGTGAGAGTGAGATCAGTAAGAGTGAGATCAGTGAGAGAGTGAGATCAGTGAGAGTGAGATCAGTGAGAGTGAGATAAGTGAGAGAGAGATCAGTGAGAGTGAGATCAGTGAGAGTGAGATCAGTAAGAGTGAGATCAGTGAGAGAGTGAGATCAGTGAGAGTGAGATCAGTGAGAGTGAGATCAGTGAGAGAGAGATTAATGAGAGAGAGAGAGATCAGCGAGCGTGAGATCAATATGAGAGAGATCAGTGAGAAAGTGAGATCAGTGAGAGTGAGATCAGTGAGAGTGAGATCAGTGAGAGGGAGAGATCAGTGAGAGAGAGAGATCAGTGAGAGTGAGAGATCAGAGAGAGAGATCAGTGAGAGAGTGAGATCAGTGAGAGAGTGAGATCAGTGAGAGAGAGATCATGGAGAATGAGATCAGTCAGAGTGAGATCAGTCAGAGTGAGAACCGTGAGTGAGAGACGTCAGTGAGAGTGAGAGATCAGTGAGAGAGTGATCAATGAGAGAGAGATCAGTGAGAGAGAGATCAATGAGAGAGAGAGAGATCAGTGAGAGTGAGATCAGTGAGAGAGAGATTAATGAGAGAGAGAGAGATCAGTGAGAGTGAGATCAATATGAGAGAGATCAGTGAGAGAGTGAGATCAGTGAGAGAGAGATCAGTGAGAGAGTGAGATCAGTGAGAGAGAGATCAGAGTGAGATCAGTGAGAGAGAGAGATCAGTGAGAGAGAGATCAGTGAGAGTGAGATCAGTGAGAGAGTGAGATCAGTGAGAGGGAGAGATCAGTGAGAGAGTGAGATCAGTGAGAGAGTGAGATCAGTAAGAGTGAGATCAGTGAGAGAGCGAGATCAGTGAGAGTGAGATCAGAGAGAGTGAGATAAGTGAGAGAGAGATCAGTGAGAGAGAGATAGAGCAGTGAGAGAGAGATCAGTGAGAGAGAGATCAGTGAGAGAGTGAGATCAGTGAGAGAGAGAGATCAGTGAGAGAGAGATCAGTGAGAGAGAGAGATCAGTGAGAGAGTTAGATCAGTGAGAGAGAGATCAATGAGAGAGAGAGAGAGATCAGTGAGAGTGAGATCAGTGAGAGAGAGATTAATGAGAGAGAGAGAGATCAGCGAGCGTGAGATCAATATGAGAGAGATCAGTGAGAAAGTGAGATCAGTGAGAGTGAGATCAGTGAGAGTGAGATCAGTGAGAGAGAGAGATCAGTGAGAGTGAGAGATCAGAGAGAGAGATCAGTGAGAGAGTGAGATCAGTGAGAGAGTGAGATCAGTGAGAGAGAGATCATGGAGAATGAGATCAGTGAGAGTGAGATCAGTCAGAGTGAGAACAGTGAGTGAGAGACGTCAGTGAGAGTGAGAGATCAGTGAGAGAGTGATCAATGAGAGAGAGATCAGTGAGAGAGAGATCAATGAGAGAGAGAGAGATCAGTGAGAGTGAGATCAGTGAGAGAGAGATTAATGAGAGAGAGAGAGATCAGTGAGAGTGAGATCAATATGAGAGAGATCAGTGAGAGAGTGAGATCAGTGAGAGAGAGATCAGTGAGAGTGAGATCAGTGAGAGAGATCAGTGAGAGAGAGATCAGTGAGAGTGAGATCAGTGAGAGAGATCAGTGAGAGAGTGAGATCAGTGAGAGAGAGATCAGAGTGAGATCAGTGAGAGAGAGAGATCAGTGAGAGAGAGATCAGTGAGTGTGAGATCAGTGAGAGAGTGAGATCAGTGAGAGGGAGAGATCAGTGAGAGAGCGATCAGTGAGAGAGTGAGATCAGTGAGAGAGAGATTAATGAGAGAGAGAGATCAGTGAGAGAGAGATCAGAGTGAGATCAGTGAGAGAGAGAGATCAGTGAGAGAGAGATCAGTGAGAGTGAGATCAGTGAGAGAGTGAGATCAGTGAGAGGGAGAGATCAGTGAGAGAGAGATCAGTGAGCGAGTGAGATCAGTGAGAGAGAGATTAATGAGAGAGAGAGATTAATGAGAGTGAGATAAGTGAGAGAGAGATCAATGAGATAGAGAGAGATCAGTGAGAGTGAGAGATCAGAGAGAGAGTGAGATCAGTGAGAGAGAGATCAGTGAGAGAGTGAGATCAGTGAGAGAGAGATTAATGAGAGAGGGAGATCAGTGAGAGTGAGATAAGTGAGAGAGAGATCAATGAGATAGAGAGAGATCAGTGAGAGTGAGAGATCAGAGAGAGAGTGAGATCAGTGAGAGAGAGATCAATGAAAGAGAGAGATCAGTGAGAGAGTGAGATCAGTGAGAGAGTGAGATCAGTAAGAGTGAGATCAGTGAGAGAGCGAGATCAGTGAGAGTGAGATCAGTGAGAGTGAGATAAGTGAGAGAGAGATCAGTGAGAGAGAGATAGAGCAGTGAGAGAGAGATCAGTGAGAGAGAGATCAGTGAGAGAGTGAGATCAGTGAGAGAGAGAGATCAGTGAGAGAGAGATCAGTGAGAGAGAGAGATCAGTGAGAGAGTTAGATCAGTGAGAGAGAGATCAATGAGAGAGAGAGAGAGATCAGTGAGAGTGAGATCAGTGAGAGAGAGATTAATGAGAGAGAGAGAGATCAGCGAGCGTGAGATCAATATGAGAGAGATCAGTGAGAAAGTGAGATCAGTGAGAGTGAGATCAGTGAGAGTGAGATCAGTGAGAGGGAGAGATCAGTGAGAGAGAGAGATCAGTGAGAGTGAGAGATCAGAGAGAGAGATCAGTGAGAGAGTGAGATCAGTGAGAGAGTGAGATCAGTGAGAGAGAGATCATGGAGAATGAGATCAGTGAGAGTGAGATCAGTCAGAGTGAGAACAGTGAGTGAGAGACGTCAGTGAGAGTGAGAGATCAGTGAGAGAGTGATCAATGAGAGAGAGATCAGTGAGAGAGAGATCAATGAGAGAGAGAGAGATCTGTGAGAGTGAGATCAGTGAGAGAGAGATTAATGAGAGAGAGAGAGATCAGTGAGAGTGAGATCAATATGAGAGAGATCAGTGAGAGAGTGAGATCAGTGAGAGAGAGATCAGTGAGAGTGAGATCAGTGAGAGAGATCAGTGAGAGTGTGAGATCAGTGAGAGAGAGATCAGAGTGAGATCAGTGAGAGAGAGAGATCAGTGAGAGAGAGATCAGTGAGAGTGAGATCAGTGAGAGAGTGAGATCAGTGAGAGGGAGAGATCAGTGAGAGAGCGATCAGTGAGAGAGTGAGATCAGTGAGAGAGAGATCAGAGAGAGTGAGATCAGTGAGAGAGAGATCAATGAGAGAGAGAGATCAGTGAGAGAGTGAGATCAGTGAGAGAGTGAGATCAGTGAGAGAGAGATCAATGAGAGAGAGAGAGAGATCAGTGAGAGTGAGATCAGTGAGAGTGAGATCAGTGAGAGAGTGAGATCAGTGAGAGAGAGATTAATGAGAGAGAGAGAGATCAGTGAGAGTGAAATCAATATGAGAGAGATCAGTGAGAGTGAGAGATCAGAGAGAGAGATCATTGAGAGAGTGAGATCAGTGAGAGTGAGATCAGGTGAGAGAGAGATCAATGAGAGAGAGAGAGATCAGTGAGAGTGAGATCAGTGAGAGAGAGATTAATGAGAGAGAGATCAGTGAGAGTGAGATCAATATGAGAGAGATCAGTGAGAGAGTGAGATCAGTGAGAGTGATCAGTGAGAGTGAGATCAGTGAGAGTGAGATCAGTGAGAGAGTGAGATCAGTGAGAGGGAGAGATCAGAGAGAGAGATCAGTGAGAGAGTGAGATCAGTGAGAGAGAGAGATCAGTGAGAGTGAGATCATGGAGAATGAGATCAGTCAGAGTGAGATCAGTCAGAGTGAGAACCGTGAGTGAGAGAGGTCAGTGAGAGAGAGATCAGTGAGAGAGAGATCAGTGAGAGAGAGATCAGTGAGAGAGAGATCATGGTGAGTGAGATCAGTGAGAGAAAGATCAATGAGAGTGAGATAAGTGAGAGTGAGATCAGTGAGAGTGAGATCAGTAAGAGTGAGATCAGTGAGAGAGTGAGATCAGTGAGAGTGAGATCAGTGAGAGTGAGATCAATGTGAGTGAGATCAGTGAGAGTGAGATCAGTGAGAGTGAGATCAGTAAGAGTGAGATCAGTGAGAGAGTGAGATCAGTGAGAGTGAGATCAGTGAGAGTGAGATAAGTGAGAGAGAGATCAGTGAGAGAGAGATAGAGCAGTGAGAGAGAGATCAGTGAGAGAGAGATCAGTGAGAGAGTGATCAGTGAGAGTGAGATCAGTGAGAGATCAGTGAGAGAGCGATAAGTGAGAGTGAGATCAGTGAGAGTGAGATCAGTGAGAGAGAGATCAGTGAGGGAGAGATCAGTGAGAGTGAGATCAGTGAGAGTGAGATCAGTGAGAGAGAGATCAGTGAGAGAGTGAGATCAGTGAGAGTGAGATCAGTCAGAGAGAGATAAGTGAGAGAGATCAGTGAGAGTGAGTTCAGTGAGTGAGAGATCAGTGAGAGTGATATCAGTGAGAGAGAGATCAGTGAGAGAGTACGATCAGTGAGAGTGAGATCAGTGAGAGTGAGATCAGTGAGAGAGAGATAGAGCAGTGAGAGAGAGATCAGTGAGAGAGAGATCAGTGAGAGAGTGATCAGTGAGAGTGAGATCAGTGAGAGATCAGTGAGAGAGAGATCAGTGAGAGAGCGATAAGTGAGAGTGAGATCAGTGAGAGTGAGATCAGTGAGAGAGAGATCAGTGAGGGAGAGATCAGTGAGAGTGAGATCAGTGAGAGTGAGATCAGTGAGAGAGAGATCAGTGAGAGAGTGAGATCAGTGAGAGTGAGATCAGTGAGAGAGAGATAAGTGAGAGAGATCAGTGAGAGTGAGTTCAGTGAGTGAGAGATCAGTGAGAGTGATATCAGTGAGAGTGAGATCAGTGAGAGAGTACGATCAGTGAGAGTGAGATCAGTGAGAGTGAGATCAGTGAGAGCGAGATCAGTGAGAGAGTGACATCAGTAAGACTGAGATCAGTGAGAGTGAGATCAGTGAGAGAGATCAGGGAAAGAGAGATCAGTGAGAGAGAGAGATCAGTGGGAGAGAGATCAGTGAGAGAGAGATCAGTGCGAGAGAGAGAGATCAGTTTTAGAGAGGTCAGTGTGAGAGAGAGAGATCAGTGAGAGTGAGATCAATGAGAGACAGGTCAGTGAGAGAGAGATCAGTGAGAGAGTGAGATCAATATGAGAGAGATCAGTGAGAGAGTGAGATCAGTGAGAGTGAGATCAGTGAGAGTGAGATCAGTCAGAGAGAGATAAGTGAGAGAGATCAGTGAGAGTGAGTTCAGTGAGAGTGAGATCAGTGAGAGAGTACGATTAGTGAGAGTGAGATCAGTGAGAGAGTGACATCAGTAAGACTGAGATCAGTGAGAGAGAGATCACTGCGAGAGAGAGACATCAGTGTTAGAGAGGTCAGTGTGAGAGAGAGAGATCAGTGAGAGTGAGATCAGTGAGAGAGAGATCAGTGAGAGAGTGAGATCAGTGAGAGTGAGATCAGTCAGAGAGAGATAAGTGAGAGAGATCAGTGAGAGTGACTTCAGTGAGAGTGAGATCAGTGAGAGAGTACGATCAGTAAGACTGAGATCAGTGAGAGAGAGATCAGTGAGAGTGAGATCAGTGAGAGAGAGATCAGTGAGAGTGAGATCAGTGAGAGAGTACGATCAGTAAGACTGAGATCAGTGAGAGAGAGATCAGTGAGAGTGAGATCAGTGAGAGAGAGATCAATGAGAGTGAGATCAGTGAGAGTGAGATCAGTGAGAGTGAGATCAGTAAGAGTGAGATCAGTGAGAGAGTGAGATCAGTGAGAGTGAGATCAGTGAGAGTGAGATAAGTGAGAGAGAGATCAGTGAGAGAGAGAAAGAGCAGTGAGAGAGAGATCAGTGAGAGACAGATCAGTGAGAGAGTGATCAGTGAGAGTGAGATCAGTGAGAGATCAGTGAGAGAGAGATCAGTGAGAGAGCGATAAGTGAGAGTGAGATCAGTGAGAGTGAGATCAGTGAGAGAGAGATCAGTGAGGGAGAGATCAGTGAGAGTGAGATCAGTGAGAGTGAGATCAGTCAGAGAGAGATAAGTGAGAGAGATCAGTGAGAGTGAGTTCAGTGAGTGAGAGATCAGTGAGAGTGATATCAGTGAGAGTGAGATCAGTGAGAGAGTACGATCAGTGAGAGTGAGATCAGTGAGAGTGAGATCAGTGAGAGAGTGACATCAGTAAGACTGAGATCAGTGAGAGTGAGATCAGTGAGAGAGAGATCAGTGCGAGAGAGAGAGATCAGTGTTAGAGAGGTCAGTGTGAGAGAGAGAGATCAGTGAGAGTGAGATCAATGAGAGACAGGTCAGTGAGAGAGAGATCAGTGAGAGAGTGAGATCAATATGAGAGAGATCAGTGAGAGAGTGAGATCAGTGAGAGTGAGATCTGTGAGAGTGAGATCAGTCAGAGAGAGATAAGTGAGAGAGATCAGTGAGAGTGAGTTCAGTGAGAGTGAGATCAGTGAGAGAGTACGATCAGTGAGAGTGAGATCAGTGAGAGAGTGACATCAGTAAGACTGAGATCAGTGAGAGAGAGATCAGTGCGAGAGAGAGAGATCAGTGTTAGAGAGGTCAGTGTGAGAGAGAGAGATCAGTGAGAGTGAGATCAGTGAGAGAGAGATCAGTGAGAGAGTGAGATCAATATGAGAGAGATCAGTGAGAGAGTGAGATCAGTGAGAGTGAGATCAGTGAGAGTGAGATCAGTCAGAGAGAGATAAGTGAGAGAGATCAGTGAGAGTGAGTTCAGTGAGAGTGAGATCAGTGAGAGAGTACGATCAGTAAGACTGAGATCAGTGAGAGAGAGATCAGTGAGAGTGAGATCAGTGAGAGAGTGAGATCAGTGAGAGGGAGAGATCAGTGAGAGAGCGATCAGTGAGAGAGTGAGATCAGTGAGAGAGAGATTAATGAGAGAGAGAGATCAGTGAGAGTGAGATAAGTGAGAGAGAGATCAGTGAGAGTGAGATCAGTGAGAGAGTACGATCAGTAAGACTGAGATCAGTGAGAGAGAGATCAGTGAGAGTGAGATCAGTGAGAGAGAGATCAATGAGAGTGAGATCAGTGAGAGTGAGATCAGTGAGAGTGAGATCAGTAAGAGTGAGATCAGTGAGAGAGTGAGATCAGTGAGAGTGAGATCAGTGAGAGTGAGATAAGTGAGAGAGAGATCAGTGAGAGAGAGATCAGTGAGAGAGTGATCAGTGAGAGTGAGATCAGTGAGAGATCAGTGAGAGAGAGATCAGTGAGAGAGCGATAAGTGAGAGTGAGATCAGTGAGAGTGAGATCAGTGAGAGAGAGATCAGTGAGGAGAGATCAGTGAGAGTGAGATCAGTGAGAGTGAGATCAGTCAGAGAGAGATAAGTGAGAGAGATCAGTGAGAGTGAGTTCAGTGAGTGAGAGATCAGTGAGAGTGATATCAGTGAGAGTGAGATCAGTGAGAGAGTACGATCAGTGAGAGTGAGATCAGTGAGAGTGAGATCAGTGAGAGAGTGACATCAGTAAGACTGAGATCAGTGAGAGTGAGATCAGTGAGAGAGAGATCAGTGCGAGAGAGAGAGATCAGTGTTAGAGAGGTCAGTGTGAGAGAGAGATCAGTGAGAGTGAGATCAATGAGAGACAGGTCAGTGAGAGAGAGATCAGTGAGAGAGTGAGATCAATATGAGAGAGATCAGTGAGAGAGTGAGATCAGTGAGAGTGAGATCTGTGAGAGTGAGATCAGTCAGAGAGAGATAAGTGAGAGAGATCAGTGAGAGTGAGTTCAGTGAGAGTGAGATCAGTGAGAGAGTACGATCAGTGAGAGTGAGATCAGTGAGAGAGTGACATCAGTAAGACTGAGATCAGTGAGAGAGAGATCAGTGCGAGAGAGAGAGATCAGTGTTAGAGAGGTCAGTGTGAGAGAGAGAGATCAGTGAGAGTGAGATCAGTGAGAGAGAGATCAGTGAGAGAGTGAGATCAATATGAGAGAGATCAGTGAGAGAGTGAGATCAGTGAGAGTGAGATCAGTGAGAGTAAGATCAGTCAGAGAGAGATAAGTGAGAGAGATCAGTGAGAGTGAGTTCAGTGAGAGTGAGATCAGTGAGAGAGTACGATCAGTAAGACTGAGATCAGTGAGAGAGAGATCAGTGAGAGTGAGATCAGTGAGAGAGTGAGATCAGTGAGAGGGAGAGATCAGTGAGAGAGCGATCAGTGAGAGAGTGAGATCAGTGAGAGAGAGATTAATGAGAGAGAGAGATCAGTGAGAGTGAGATAAGTGAGAGAGAGATCAATGAGATAGAGAGAGATCAGTGAGAGTGAGAGATCAGAGAGAGAGTGAGATCAGTGAGAGAGAGATCAATGAGAGAGAGAGATCAGTGAGAGAGTGAGATCAGTGAGAGAGTGAGATCAGTGAGAGAGAGATCAATGAGAGAGAGAGAGATCAGTGAGAGTGAGATCAGTGAGAGAGTGAGATCAGTGAGAGAGAGATCAATGAGAGAGAGAGAGATCAGTGAGAGTGAGATCAGTGAGAGAGAGAGATTAATGAGAGAGAGATCAGTGAGAGTGAGATCAATATGAGAGAGATCAGTGAGAGAGTGAGATCAGTGAGAGAGAGATCAGTGAGATTGAGATCAGTGAGAGTGAGATCAGTGAGAGAGTGAGATCAGTGAGATCAGTGAGAGAGAGAGATCAATGAGAGAGAGAGAGAGATCAGTGAGAGTGAGATCAGTGAGAGTGAGATCAGTGAGAGTGAGATCAGTGAGAGAGAGATCATGGAGAATGAGATCAGTCAGAGTGAGATCAGTCAGAGTGAGAACCGTGAGAGAGAGATCAGTGAGAGAGAGATCAATGCGAGAGAGATCAGTGAGAGAGAGATCAATGAGAGTGAGATCAGTGAGAGTGAGATCAGTAAGAGTGAGATCAGTAAGAGTGAGATCAGTGAGTGAGTGAGATCAGTGAGAGTGAGATCAGTGAGTGAGATCAATGAGAGTGAGATCAGTGAGAGTGAGATCAGTGAGAGTGAGATCAGTAAGAGAGAGATCAGTGAGAGAGTGAGATCAGTGAGAGTGAGATCAGTGAGAGTGAGATAAGTGAGAGAGAGATCAGTGAGAGTGAGATCAGTGAGAGTGAGATCAGTAAGAGTGAGATCAGTGAGAGAGTGAGATCAGTGAGAGTGAGATCAGTGAGAGTGAGATCAGTGAGAGAGAGATTAATGAGAGAGAGAGAGATCAGCGAGCGTGAGATCAATATGAGAGAGATCAGTGAGAAAGTGAGATCAGTGAGAGTGAGATCAGTGAGAGTGAGATCAGTGAGAGGGAGAGATCAGTGAGAGAGAGAGATCAGTGAGAGTGAGAGATCAGAGAGAGAGATCAGTGAGAGAGTGAGATCAGTGAGAGAGTGAGATCAGTGAGAGAGAGATCATGGAGAATGAGATCAGTCAGAGTGAGATCAGTCAGAGTGAGAACCGTGAGTGAGAGACGTCAGTGAGAGTGAGAGATCAGTGAGAGAGTGATCAATGAGAGAGAGATCAGTGAGAGAGAGATCAGTGAGAGTGAGATCAGTGAGAGAGAGATTAATGAGAGAGAGAGAGATCGGTGAGAGTGAGATCAATATGAGAGAGATCAGTGAGAGAGTGAGATCAGTGAGAGAGAGATCAGTGAGAGTGAGATCAGTGAGAGAGATCAGTGAGAGAGAGATCAGTGAGAGTGAGATAAGTGAGAGAGATCAGTGAGAGAGTGAGATCAGTGAGAGAGAGATCAGAGTGAGATCAGTGAGAGAGAGAGATCAGTGAGAGAGAGATCAGTGAGAGTGAGATCAGTGAGAGAGTGAGATCAGTGAGAGGGAGAGATCAGTGAGAGAGCGATCAGTGAGAGAGTGAGATCAGTGAGAGAGAGATGAATGAGAGAGAGAGAGATCAGTGAGAGAGAGATCAGAGTGAGATCAGTGAGAGAGAGAGATCAGTGAGAGAGAGATCAGTGAGAGTGAGATCAGTGAGAGAGTGAGATCAGTGAGAGGGAGAGATCAGTGAGAGAGAGATCAGTGAGAGAGTGAGATCAGTGAGAGAGAGATTAATGAGAGAGAGAGATCAGTGAGAGTGAGATAAGTGAGAGAGAGATCAATGAGATAGAGAGAGATCAGTGAGAGTGAGAGATCAGCGAGAGAGTGAGATCAGTGAGAGAGAGATCAGTGAGAGAGTGAGATCAGTGAGAGAGAGATTAATGAGAGAGAGAGATCAGTGAGAGTGAGATAAGTGAGAGAGAGATCAATGAGATAGAGAGAGATCAGTGAGAGTGAGAGATCAGAGAGAGAGTGAGATCAGTGAGAGAGAGATCAATGAGAGAGAGAGATCAGTGAGAGAGTGAGATCAGTGAGAGAGTGAGATCAGTAAGAGTGAGATCAGTGAGAGAGCGAGATCAGTGAGAGTGAGATCAGTGAGAGTGAGATAAGTGAGAGAGAGATCAGTGAGAGAGAGATAGAGCAGTGAGAGAGAGATCAGTGAGAGAGAGATCAGTGAGAGTGAGATCAGTGAGAGGGAGAGATCAGTGAGAGAGAGAGATCAGTGAGAGTGAGAGATCAGAGAGAGAGATCAGTGAGAGAGTGAGATCAGTGAGAGAGTGAGATCAGTAAGAGTGAGATCAGTGAGAGAGCGAGATCAGTGAGAGTGAGATCAGTGAGAGTGAGATAAGTGAGAGAGAGATCAGTGAGAGAGAGATAGAGCAGTGAGAGAGAGATCAGTGAGAGAGAGATCAGTGAGAGAGTGAGATCAGTGAGAGAGAGAGATCAGTGAGAGAGAGATCAGTGAGAGAGAGAGATCAGTGAGAGAGTTAGATCAGTGAGAGAGAGATTAATGAGAGAGAGAGAGAGATCAGCGAGCGTGAGATCAATATGAGAGAGATCAGTGAGAAAGTGAGATCAGTGAGAGTGAGATCAGTGAGAGTGAGATCAGTGAGAGGAGAGATCAGTGAGAGAGAGAGATCAGTGAGAGTGAGAGATCAGAGAGAGAGATCAGTGAGAGAGTGAGATCAGTGAGATAGTGAGATCAGTAAGAGTGAGATCAGTGAGAGAGCGAGATCAGTGAGAGTGAGATCAGTGAGAGTGAGATAAGTGAGAGAGAGATCAGTGAGAGAGAGATAGAGCAGTGAGAGAGAGATCAGTGAGAGAGAGATCAGTGAGAGAGTGAGATCAGTGAGAGAGAGAGATCAGTGAGAGAGAGATCAGTGAGAGAGAGAGATCAGTGAGAGAGTTAGATCAGTGAGAGAGAGATTAATGAGAGAGAGAGAGATCAGCGAGCGTGAGATCAATATGAGAGAGATCAGTGAGAAAGTGAGATCAGTGAGAGTGAGATCAGTGAGAGTGAGATCAGTGAGAGGGAGAGATCAGTGAGAGAGAGAGATCAGTGAGAGTGAGAGATCAGAGAGAGAGATCAGTGAGAGAGTGAGATCAGTGAGAGAGTGAGATCAGTGAGAGAGAGATCATGGAGAATGAGATCAGTGAGAGTGAGATCAGTCAGAGTGAGAACAGTGAGTGAGAGACGTCAGTGAGAGTGAGAGATCAGTGAGAGAGTGATCAATGAGAGAGAGATCAGTGAGAGAGAGATCAATGAGAGAGAGAGAGATCAGTGAGAGTGAGATCAGTGAGAGAGAGATTAATGAGAGAGAGAGAGATCAGTGAGAGTGAGATCAATATGAGAGAGATCAGTGAGAGAGTGAGATCAGTGAGAGAGAGAACAGTGAGAGTGAGATCAGTGAGAGAGATCAGTGAGAGTGTGAGATCAGTGAGAGAGAGATCAGAGTGAGATCAGTGAGAGAGAGAGATCAGTGAGAGAGAGATCAGTGAGAGTGAGATCAGTGAAAGAGTGAGATCAGTGAGAGGGAGAGATCAGTGAGAGAGCGATCAGTGAGAGAGTGAGATCAGTGAGAGAGAGATTAATGAGAGAGAGAGATCAGTGAGAGTGAGATAAGTGAGAGAGAGATCAATGAGATAGAGAGAGATCAGTGAGAGTGAGAGATCAGAGAGAGTGAGATCAGTGAGAGAGAGATCAATGAGAGAGAGAGATCAGTGAGAGAGTGAGATCAGTGAGAGAGTGAGATCAGTGAGAGAGAGATCAATGAGAGAGAGAGAGAGATCAGTGAGAGTGAGATCAGTGAGAGTGAGATCAGTGAGAGAGAGAGATCAGTGAGAGAGAGATTAATGAGAGAGAGAGATCAGTGAGAGTGAGATCAATATGAGAGAGATCAGTGAGAGTGAGAGATCAGAGAGAGAGATCATTGAGAGAGTGAGATCAGTGAGAGTGAGATCAGGTGAGAGAGAGATCAATGAGAGAGAGAGAGATCAGTGAGAGTGAGATCAGTGAGAGAGAGATTAATGAGAGAGAGATCAGTGAGAGTGAGATCAATATGAGAGAGATCAGTGAGAGAGTGAGATCAGTGAGAGAGATCAGTGAGAGTGAGATCAGTGAGAGTGAGATCAGTGAGAGAGTGAGATCAGTGAGAGGGAGAGATCAGAGAGAGAGATCAGTGAGAGAGTGAGATCAGTGAGAGTGAGATCAGTGAGAGTGAGATCAGTAAGAGTGAGATCAGTGAGAGAGTGAGATCAGTGAGAGTGAGATCAGTGAGAGTGAGATCAATGAGAGTGAGATCAGTGAGAGTGAGATCAGTGAGAGTGAGATCAGTAAGAGTGAGATCAGTGAGAGAGTGAGATCAGTGAGAGTGAGATCAGTGAGAGTGAGATAAGTGAGAGAGAGATCAGTGAGAGAGAGATCAATGCGAGAGAGATCAGTGAGAGAGAGATCAATGAGAGTGAGATCAGTGAGAGTGAGATCAGTAAGAGTGAGATCAGTAAGAGTGAGATCAGTGAGAGAGTGAGATCAGTGAGAGTGAGATCAGTGAGAGTGAGATAAGTGAGAGAGAGATCAGTGAGAGTGAGATCAGTGAGAGTGAGATCAGTAAGAGTGAGATCAGTGAGAGAGTGAGATCAGTGAGAGTGAGATCAGTGAGAGTGAGATCAGTGAGTGAGATCAATGAGAGTGAGATCAGTGAGAGTGAGATCAGTGAGAGTGAGATCAGTAAGAGTGAGATCAGTGAGAGAGTGAGATCAGTGAGAGTGAGATCAGTGAGAGTGAGATAAGTGAGAGAGAGATCAGTGAGAGTGAGATCAGTGAGAGTGAGATCAGTAAGAGTGAGATCAGTGAGAGAGTGAGATCAGTGAGAGTGAGATCAGTGAGAGTGAGATCAGTGAGAGAGAGATTAATGAGAGAGAGAGAGATCAGCGAGCGTGAGATCAATATGAGAGAGATCAGTGAGAAAGTGAGATCAGTGAGAGTGAGATCAGTGAGAGTGAGATCAGTGAGAGGGAGAGATCAGTCAGAGAGAGAGATCAGTGAGAGTGAGAGATCAGAGAGAGAGATCAGTGAGAGAGTGAGATCAGTGAGAGAGTGAGATCAGTGAGAGAGAGATCATGGAGAATGAGATCAGTCAGAGTGAGATCAGTCAGAGTGAGAACCGTGAGTGAGAGACGTCAGTGAGAGTGAGAGATCAGTGAGAGAGTGATCAATGAGAGAGAGATCAGTGAGAGAGAGATCAATGAGAGAGAGAGAGATCAGTGAGAGTGAGATCAGTGAGAGAGAGATTAATGAGAGAGAGAGAGATCAGTGAGAGTGAGATCAATATGAGAGAGATCAGTGAGAGAGTGAGATCAGTGAGAGAGAGATCAGTGAGAGAGTGAGATCAGTGAGAGAGAGATCAGAGTGAGAGCAGTGAGAGAGAGAGATCAGTGAGAGAGAGATCAGTGAGAGTGAGATCAGTGAGAGAGTGAGATCAGTGAGAGGGAGAGATCAGTGAGAGAGTGAGATCAGTGAGAGAGTGAGATCAGTAAGAGTGAGATCAGTGAGAGAGCGAGATCAGTGAGAGTGAGATCAGTGAGAGTGAGATAAGTGAGAGAGAGATCAGTGAGAGAGAGATAGAGCAGTGAGAGAGAGATCAGTGAGAGAGAGATCAGTGAGAGAGTGAGATCAGTGAGAGAGAGAGATCAGTGAGAGAGAGATCAGTGAGAGAGAGAGATCAGTGAGAGAGTTAGATCAGTGAGAGAGAGATCAATGAGAGAGAGAGAGATCAGTGAGAGTGAGATCAGTGAGAGAGAGATTAATGAGAGAGAGAGAGATCAGCGAGCGTGAGATCAATATGAGAGAGATCAGTGAGAAAGTGAGATCAGTGAGAGTGAGATCAGTGAGAGTGAGATCAGTGAGAGAGAGAGATCAGTGAGAGTGAGGGATCAGAGAGAGAGATCAGTGAGAGAGTGAGATCAGTGGGAGAGTGAGATCAGTGAGAGAGAGATCATGGAGAATGAGATCAGTGAGAGTGAGATCAGTCAGAGTGAGAACAGTGAGTGAGAGACGTCAGTGAGAGTGAGAGATCAGTGAGAGAGTGATCAATGAGAGAGAGATCAGTGAGAGAGAGATCAATGAGAGAGAGAGAGATCAGTGAGAGTGAGATCAGTGAGAGAGAGATTAATGAGAGAGAGAGAGATCAGTGAGAGTGAGATCAATATGAGAGAGATCAGTGAGAGAGTGAGATCAGTGAGAGAGAGATCAGTGAGAGTGAGATCAGTGAGAGAGATCAGTGAGAGAGAGATCAGTGAGAGTGAGATCAGTGAGAGAGATCAGTGAGAGAGTGAGATCAGTGAGAGAGAGATCAGAGTGAGATCAGTGAGAGAGAGACATCAGTGAGAGAGAGATCAGTGAGTGTGAGATCAGTGAGAGAGTGAGATCAGTGAGAGGGAGAGATCAGTGAGAGAGCGATCAGTGAGAGAGTGAGATCAGTGAGAGAGAGATTAATGAGAGAGAGAGAGATCAGTGAGAGAGAGATCAGAGTGAGATCAGTGAGAGAGAGAGATCAGTGAGAGAGAGATCAGTGAGAGAGATCAGTGAGAGAGTGAGATCAGTGAGAGAGAGATCATGGAGAATGAGATCAGTCAGAGTGAGATCAGTCAGAGTGAGAACCGTGAGTGAGAGACGTCAGTGAGAGTGAGAGATCAGTGAGAGAGTGATCAATGAGAGAGAGATCAGTGAGAGAGAGATCAATGAGAGAGAGAGAGATCAGTGAGAGTGAGATCAGTGAGAGAGAGATTAATGAGAGAGAGAGAGATCAGTGAGAGTGAGATCAATATGAGAGAGATCAGTGAGAGAGTGAGATCAGTGAGAGAGAGATCAGTGAGAGAGTGAGATCAGTGAGAGAGAGATCAGAGTGAGATCAGTGAGAGAGAGAGATCAGTGAGAGAGAGATCAGTGAGAGTGAGATCAGTGAGAGAGTGAGATCAGTGAGAGGGAGAGATCAGTGAGAGAGCGAGATCAGTGAGAGAGTGAGATCAGTAAGAGTGAGATCAGTGAGAGAGCGAGATCAGTGAGAGTGAGATCAGTGAGAGTGAGATAAGTGAGAGAGAGATCAGTGAGAGAGAGATAGAGCAGTGAGAGAGAGATCAGTGAGAGAGAGATCAGTGAGAGAGTGAGATCAGTGAGAGAGAGAGATCAGTGAGAGAGAGATCAGTGAGAGAGAGAGATCAGTGAGAGAGTTAGATCAGTGAGAGAGAGATCAATGAGAGAGAGAGAGAGATCAGTGAGAGTGAGATCAGTGAGAGAGAGATTAATGAGAGAGAGAGAGATCAGCGAGCGTGAGATCAATATGAGAGAGATCAGTGAGAAAGTGAGATCAGTGAGAGTGAGATCAGTGAGAGTGAGATCAGTGAGAGAGAGAGATCAGTGAGAGTGAGATCAATGAGAGACAGGTCAGTGAGAGAGAGATCAGTGAGAGAGTGAGATCAATATGAGAGAGATCAGTGAGAGAGTGAGATCAGTGAGAGTGAGATCAGTGAGAGTGAGATCAGTCAGAGAGAGATAAGTGAGAGAGATCAGTGAGAGTGAGTTCAGTGAGAGTGAGATCAGTGAGAGAGTACGATTAGTGAGAGTGAGATCAGTGAGAGAGTGACATCAGTAAGACTGAGATCAGTGAGAGAGAGATCAGTGCGAGAGAGAGAGATCAGTGTTAGAGAGGTCAGTGTGAGAGAGAGAGATCAGTGAGAGTGAGATCAGTGAGAGAGAGATCAGTGAGAGAGTGAGATCAATATGAGAGAGATCAGTGAGAGAGTGAGATCAGTGAGAGTGAGATCAGTGAGAGTGAGATCAGTCAGAGAGAGATAAGTGAGAGAGATCAGTGAGAGTGAGTTCAGTGAGAGTGAGATCAGTGAGAGAGTACGATCAGTAAGACTGAGATCAGTGAGAGAGAGATCAGTGAGAGTGAGATCAGTGAGAGAGTGAGATCAGTGAGAGGGAGAGATCAGTGAGAGAGCGATCAGTGAGAGAGTGAGATCAGTGAGAGAGAGATTAATGAGAGAGAGAGATCAGTGAGAGTGAGATAAGTGAGAGAGAGATCAATGAGATAGAGAGAGATCAGTGAGAGTGAGAGATCAGAGAGAGAGTGAGATCAGTGAGAGAGAGATCAATGAGAGAGAGAGATCAGTGAGAGAGTGAGATCAGTGAGAGAGTGAGATCAGTGAGAGAGAGATCAATGAGAGAGAGAGAGATCAGTGAGAGTGAGATCAGTGAGAGTGAGATCAGTGAGAGAGTGAGATCAGTGAGAGAGAGATCAATGAGAGAGAGAGAGATCAGTGAGAGTGAGATCAGTGAGAGAGAGAGATTAATGAGAGAGAGATCAGTGAGAGTGAGATCAATATGAGAGAGATCAGTGAGAGAGTGAGATCAGTGAGAGAGAGATCAGTGAGATTGAGATCAGTGAGAGTGAGATCAGTGAGAGAGTGAGATCAGTGAGATCAGTGAGAGAGAGAGATCAATGAGAGAGAGAGAGAGATCAGTGAGAGTGAGATCAGTGAGAGTGAGATCAGTGAGAGTGAGATCAGTGAGAGAGAGATCATGGAGAATGAGATCAGTCAGAGTGAGATCAGTCAGAGTGAGAACCGTGAGAGAGAGATCAGTGAGAGAGAGATCAATGCGAGAGAGATCAGTGAGAGAGAGATCAATGAGAGTGAGATCAGTGAGAGTGAGATCAGTAAGAGTGAGATATGTAAGAGTGAGATCAGTGAGTGAGTGAGATCAGTGAGAGTGAGATCAGTGAGTGAGATCAATGAGAGTGAGATCAGTGAGAGTGAGATCAGTGAGAGTGAGATCAGTAAGAGAGAGATCAGTGAGAGAGTGAGATCAGTGAGAGTGAGATCAGTGAGAGTGAGATAAGTGAGAGAGAGATCAGTGAGAGTGAGATCAGTGAGAGTGAGATCAGTAAGAGTGAGATCAGTGAGAGAGTGAGATCAGTGAGAGTGAGATCAGTGAGAGTGAGATCAGTGAGAGAGAGATTAATGAGAGAGAGAGATCAGCGAGCGTGAGATCAATATGAGAGAGATCAGTGAGAAAGTGAGATCAGTGAGAGTGAGATCAGTGAGAGTGAGATCAGTGAGAGGGAGAGATCAGTGAGAGAGAGAGATCAGTGAGAGTGAGAGATCAGAGAGAGAGATCAGTGAGAGAGTGAGATCAGTGAGAGAGTGAGATCAGTGAGAGAGAGATCATGGAGAATGAGATCAGTCAGAGTGAGATCAGTCAGAGTGAGAACCGTGAGTGAGAGACGTCAGTGAGAGTGAGAGATCAGTGAGAGAGTGATCAATGAGAGAGAGATCAGTGAGAGAGAGATCAGTGAGAGTGAGATCAGTGAGAGTGAGATAAGTGAGAGAGAGATCAGTGAGAGTGAGATCAGTGAGAGTGAGATCAGTAAGAGTGAGATCAGTGAGAGAGTGAGATCAGTGAGAGTGAGATCAGTGAGAGTGAGATCAGTGAGAGAGAGATTAATGAGAGAGAGAGAGATCAGCGAGCGTGAGATCAATATGAGAGAGATCAGTGAGAAAGTGAGATCAGTGAGAGTGAGATCAGTGAGAGTGAGATCAGTGAGAGGGAGAGATCAGTGAGAGAGAGAGATCAGTGAGAGTGAGAGATCAGAGAGAGAGATCAGTGAGAGAGTGAGATCAGTGAGAGAGTGAGATCAGTGAGAGAGAGATCATGGAGAATGAGATCAGTCAGAGTGAGATCAGTCAGAGTGAGAACCGTGAGTGAGAGACGTCAGTGAGAGTGAGAGATCAGTGAGAGAGTGATCAATGAGAGAGAGATCAGTGAGAGAGAGATTAATGAGAGAGAGAGAGATCAGTGAGAGTGAGATCAATATGAGAGAGATCAGTGAGAGAGTGAGATCAGTGAGAGAGAGATCAGTGAGAGTGAGATCAGTGAGAGAGATCAGTGAGAGAGAGATCAGTGAGAGAGAGATCAGTGAGAGTGAGATCAGTGAGAGAGTGATCAGTGAGAGTGAGATCAGTGAGAGAGTGAGATCAGTGAGAGGGAGAGATCAGTGAGAGAGCGATCAGTGAGAGAGTGAGATCAGTGAGAGAGAGATTAATGAGAGAGAGAGAGATCAGAGAGAGAGAGATCAGAGTGAGATCAGTGAGAGAGAGATCAGTGAGAGAGAGATCAGTGAGAGTGAGATCAGTGAGAGAGTGAGATCAGTGAGAGGGAGAGATCAGTGAGAGAGCGATCAGTGAGAGAGTGAGATCAGTGAGAGAGAGATTAATGAGAGAGAGAGAGATCAGAGAGAGAGAGATCAGAGTGAGATCAGTGAGAGAGAGAGATCAGTGAGAGAGAGATCAGTGAGAGTGAGATCAGTGAGAGAGTGAGATCAGTGAGAGGGAGAGATCAGTGAGAGAGAGATCAGTGAGAGAGTGAGATCAGTGAGAGAGAGATTAATGAGAGAGAGAGATCAGTGAGAGTGAGATAAGTGAGAGAGAGATCAATGAGATAGAGAGAGATCAGTGAGAGTGAGAGATCAGCGAGAGAGTGAGATCAGTGAGAGAGAGATCAGTGAGAGAGTGAGATCAGTGAGAGAGAGATTAATGAGAGAGAGAGATCAGTGAGAGTGAGATAAGTGAGAGAGAGATCAATGAGATAGAGAGAGATCAGTGAGAGTGAGAGATCAGAGAGAGAGTGAGATCAGTGAGAGAGAGATCAATGAGAGAGAGTGATCAGTGAGAGAGTGAGATCAGTGAGAGAGTGAGATCAGTAAGAGTGAGATCAGTGAGAGAGCGAGATCAGTGAGAGTGAGATCAGTGAGAGTGAGATAAGTGAGAGAGAGATCAGTGAGAGAGAGATAGAGCAGTGAGAGAGAGATCAGTGAGAGAGAGATCAGTGAGAGAGTGAGATCAGTGAGAGAGAGAGATCAGTGAGAGAGAGATCAGTGAGAGAGAGAGATCAGTGAGAGAGTTAGATCAGTGAGAGAGAGATTAATGAGAGAGAGAGAGAGATCAGCGAGCGTGAGATCAATATGAGAGAGATCAGTGAGAAAGTGAGATCAGTGAGAGTGAGATCAGTGAGAGTGAGATCAGTGAGAGGGAGAGATCAGTGAGAGAGAGAGATCAGTGAGAGTGAGAGATCAGAGAGAGAGATCAGTGAGAGAGTGAGATCAGTGAGAGAGTGAGATCAGTGAGAGAGAGATCATGGAGAATGAGATCAGTGAGAGTGAGATCAGTCAGAGTGAGAACAGTGAGTGAGAGACGTCAGTGAGAGTGAGAGATCAGTGAGAGAGTGATCAATGAGAGAGAGATCAGTGAGAGAGAGATCAATGAGAGAGAGAGAGATCAGTGAGAGTGAGATCAGTGAGAGAGAGATTAATGAGAGAGAGAGAGATCAGTGAGAGTGAGATCAATTTGAGAGAGATCAGTGAGAGAGTGAGATCAGTGAGAGAGAGATCAGTGAGAGTGAGATCAGTGAGAGAGATCAGTGAGAGTGTGAGATCAGTGAGAGAGAGATCAGAGTGAGATCAGTGAGAGAGAGAGATCAGTGAGAGAGAGATCAGTGAGAGTGAGATCAGTGAAAGAGTGAGATCAGTGAGAGGGAGAGATCAGTGAGAGAGCGATCAGTGAGAGAGTGAGATCAGTGAGAGAGAGATTAATGAGAGAGAGAGATCAGTGAGAGTGAGATAAGTGAGAGAGAGATCAATGAGATAGAGAGAGATCAGTGAGAGTGAGAGATCAGAGAGAGTGAGATCAGTGAGAGAGAGATCAATGAGAGAGTGAGATCAGTGAGAGAGTGAGATCAGTGAGAGAGAGATCAATGAGAGAGAGAGAGAGATCAGTGAGAGTGAGATCAGTGAGAGTGAGATCAGTGAGAGAGAGAGATCAGTGAGAGAGAGATTAATGAGAGAGAGAGATCAGTGAGAGTGAGATCAATATGAGAGAGATCAGTGAGAGTGAGAGATCAGAGAGAGAGATCATTGAGAGAGTGAGATCAGTGAGAGTGAGATCAGGTGAGAGAGAGATCAATGAGAGAGAGAGAGATCAGTGAGAGTGAGATCAGTGAGAGAGAGATTAATGAGAGAGAGATCAGTGAGAGTGAGATCAATATGAGAGAGATCAGTGAGAGAGTGAGATCAGTGAGAGAGATCAGTGAGAGTGAGATCAGTGAGAGTGAGATCAGTGAGAGAGTGAGATCAGTGAGAGGGAGAGATCAGAGAGAGAGATCAGTGAGAGAGTGAGATCAGTGAGAGTGAGATCAGTGAGAGTGAGATCAGTAAGAGTGAGATCAGTGAGAGAGTGAGATCAGTGAGAGTGAGATCAGTGAGAGTGAGATCAATGAGAGTGAGATCAGTGAGAGTGAGATCAGTGAGAGTGAGATCAGTAAGAGTGAGATCAGTGAGAGAGTGAGATCAGTGAGAGTGAGATCAGTGAGAGTGAGATAAGTGAGAGAGAGATCAGTGAGAGAGAGATCAATGCGAGAGAGATCAGTGAGAGAGAGATCAATGAGAGTGAGATCAGTGAGAGTGAGATCAGTAAGAGTGAGATCAGTAAGAGTGAGATCAGTGAGAGAGTGAGATCAGTGAGAGTGAGATCAGTGAGAGTGAGATAAGTGAGAGAGAGATCAGTGAGAGTGAGATCAGTGAGAGTGAGATCAGTAAGAGTGAGATCAGTGAGAGAGTGAGATCAGTGAGAGTGAGATCAGTGAGAGTGAGATCAGTGAGTGAGATCAATGAGAGTGAGATCAGTGAGAGTGAGATCAGTGAGAGTGAGATCAGTAAGAGTGAGATCAGTGAGAGAGTGAGATCAGTGAGAGTGAGATCAGTGAGAGTGAGATAAGTGAGAGAGAGATCAGTGAGAGTGAGATCAGTGAGAGTGAGATCAGTAAGAGTGAGATCAGTGAGAGAGTGAGATCAGTGAGAGTGAGATCAGTGAGAGTGAGATCAGTGAGAGAGAGATTAATGAGAGAGAGAGAGATCAGCGAGCGTGAGATCAATATGAGAGAGATCAGTGAGAAAGTGAGATCAGTGAGAGTGAGATCAGTGAGAGTGAGATCAGTGAGAGGGAGAGATCAGTGAGAGAGAGAGATCAGTGAGAGTGAGAGATCAGAGAGAGAGATCAGTGAGAGAGTGAGATCAGTGAGAGAGTGAGATCAGTGAGAGAGAGATCATGGAGAATGAGATCAGTGAGAGTGAGATCAGTCAGAGAGAGAACCGTGAGTGAGAGACGTCAGTGAGAGTGAGAGATCAGTGAGAGAGTGATCAATGAGAGAGAGATCAGTGAGAGAGAGATCAATGAGAGAGAGAGAGATCAGTGAGAGTGAGATCAGTGAGAGAGAGATTAATGAGAGAGAGAGAGATCAGTGAGAGTGAGATCAATATGAGAGAGATCAGTGAGAGAGTGAGATCAGTGAGAGAGAGATCAGTGAGAGTGAGATCAGTGAGAGAGATCAGTGAGAGAGAGATCAGTGAGAGTGAGATCAGTGAGAGAGATCAGTGAGAGAGTGAGATCAGTGAGAGAGAGATCAGAGTGAGATCAGTGAGAGAGAGACATCAGTGAGAGAGAGATCAGTGAGTGTGAGATCAGTGAGAGAGTGAGATCAGTGAGAGGGAGAGATCAGTGAGAGAGCGATCAGTGAGAGAGTGAGATCAGTGAGAGAGAGATTAATGAGAGAGAGAGAGATCAGTGAGAGAGAGATCAGAGTGAGATCAGTGAGAGAGAGAGATCAGTGAGAGAGAGATCAGTGAGAGAGATCAGTGAGAGAGTGAGATCAGTGAGAGAGAGATCATGGAGAATGAGATCAGTCAGAGTGAGATCAGTCAGAGTGAGAACCGTGAGTGAGAGACGTCAGTGAGAGTGAGAGATCAGTGAGAGAGTGATCAATGAGAGAGAGATCAGTGAGAGAGAGATCAATGAGAGAGAGAGAGATCAGTGAGAGTGAGATCAGTGAGAGAGAGATTAATGAGAGAGAGAGAGATCAGTGAGAGTGAGATCAATATGAGAGAGATCAGTGAGAGAGTGAGATCAGTGAGAGAGAGATCAGTGAGAGAGTGAGATCAGTGAGAGAGAGATCAGAGTGAGATCAGTGAGAGAGAGAGATCAGTGAGAGAGAGATCAGTGAGAGTGAGATCAGTGAGAGAGTGAGATCAGTGAGAGGGAGAGATCAGTGAGAGAGCGAGATCAGTGAGAGAGTGAGATCAGTAAGAGTGAGATCAGTGAGAGAGCGAGATCAGTGAGAGTGAGATCAGTGAGAGTGAGATAAGTGAGAGAGAGATCAGTGAGAGAGAGATAGAGCAGTGAGAGAGAGATCAGTGAGAGAGAGATCAGTGAGAGAGTGAGATCAGTGAGAGAGAGAGATCAGTGAGAGAGAGATCAGTGAGAGAGAGAGATCAGTGAGAGAGTTAGATCAGTGAGAGAGAGATCAATGAGAGAGAGAGAGAGATCAGTGAGAGTGAGATCAGTGAGAGAGAGATTAATGAGAGAGAGAGATCAGCGAGCGTGAGATCAATATGAGAGAGATCAGTGAGAAAGTGAGATCAGTGAGAGTGAGATCAGTGAGAGTGAGATCAGTGAGAGAGAGAGATCAGTGAGAGAGAGAGATCAGAGAGAGAGATCAGTGAGAGAGTGAGATCAGTGAGAGAGTGAGATCAGTGAGAGAGAGATCATGGAGAATGAGATCAGTGAGAGTGAGATCAGTCAGAGTGAGAACAGTGAGTGAGAGACGTCAGTGAGAGTGAGAGATCAGTGAGAGAGTGATCAATGAGAGAGAGATCAGTGAGAGAGAGATCAATGAGAGAGAGAGAGATCAGTGAGAGTGAGATCAGTGAGAGAGAGATTAATGAGAGAGAGAGAGATCAGTGAGAGTGAGATCAATATGAGAGAGATCAGTGAGAGAGTGAGATCAGTGAGAGAGAGATCAGTGAGAGTGAGATCAGTGAGAGAGATCAGTGAGAGAGAGATCAGTGAGAGTGAGATCAGTGAGAGAGATCAGTGAGAGAGTGAGATCAGTGAGAGAGAGATCAGAGTGAGATCAGTGAGAGAGAGACATCAGTGAGAGAGAGATCAGTGAGAGTGAGCTCAGTGAGAGAGTGAGATCAGTGAGAGGGAGAGATCAGTGAGAGAGCGATCAGTGAGAGAGTGAGATCAGTGAGAGAGAGATTAATGAGAGAGAGAGAGATCAGTGAGAGAGAGATCAGAGTGAGATCAGTGAGAGAGAGAGATCAGTGAGAGAGAGATCAGTGAGAGAGATCAGTGAGAGAGTGAGATCAGTGAGAGAGAGATCAGAGTGAGATCAGTGAGAGAGAGAGATCAGTGAGAGAGAGATCAGTGAGAGTGAGATCAGTGAGAGAGTGAGATCAGTGAGAGGGAGAGATCAGTGAGAGAGCGATCAGTGAGAGAGTGAGATCAGTGAGAGAGAGATTAATGAGAGAGAGAGAGATCAGTGAGAGAGAGATCAGAGTGAGATCAGTGAGAGAGAGAGATCAGTGAGAGAGAGATCAGTGAGAGTGAGATCAGTGAGAGAGTGAGATCAGTGAGAGGGAGAGATCAGTGAGAGAGAGATCAGTGAGAGAGTGAGATCAGTGAGAGAGAGATTAATGAGAGAGAGAGATCAGTGAGAGTGAGATAAGTGAGAGAGAGATCAATGAGATAGAGAGAGATCAGTGAGAGTGAGAGATCAGAGAGAGAGTGAGATCAGTGAGAGAGAGATCAGTGAGAGAGTGAGATCAGTGAGAGAGAGATTAATGAGAGAGAGAGATCAGTGAGAGTGAGATAAGTGAGAGAGAGATCAATGAGATAGAGAGAGATCAGTGAGAGTGAGAGATCAGAGAGAGAGTGAGATCAGTGAGAGAGAGATCAATGAGAGAGAGAGATCAGTGAGAGAGTGAGATCAGTGAGAGAGTGAGATCAGTAAGAGTGAGATCAGTGAGAGAGCGAGATCAGTGAGAGTGAGAGTGAGATAAGTGAGAGAGAGATCAGTGAGAGAGAGATAGAGCAGTGAGAGAGAGATCAGTGAGAGAGAGATCAGTGAGAGAGTGAGATCAGTGAGAGAGAGAGATCAGTGAGAGAGAGATCAGTGAGAGAGAGAGATCAGTGAGAGAGTTAGATCAGTGAGAGAGAGATCAATGAGAGAGAGAGAGAGATCAGTGAGAGTGAGATCAGTGAGAGAGAGATTAATGAGAGAGAGAGAGATCAGCGAGCGTGAGATCAATATGAGAGAGATCAGTGAGAAAGTGAGATCAGTGAGAGTGAGATCAGTGAGAGTGAGATCAGTGAGAGGGAGAGATCAGTGAGAGAGAGAGATCAGTGAGAGTGAGAGATCAGAGAGAGAGATCAGTGAGAGAGTGAGATCAGTGAGAGAGTGAGATCAGTGAGAGAGAGATCATGGAGAATGAGATCAGTGAGAGTGAGATCAGTCAGAGTGAGAACAGTGAGTGAGAGACGTCAGTGAGAGTGAGAGATCAGTGAGAGAGTGATCAATGAGAGAGAGATCAGTGAGAGAGAGATCAATGAGAGAGAGAGAGATCAGTGAGAGTGAGATCAGTGAGAGAGAGATTAATGAGAGAGAGAGAGATCAGTGAGAGTGAGATCAATATGAGAGAGATCAGTGAGAGAGTGAGATCAGTGAGAGAGAGATCAGTGAGAGTGAGATCAGTGAGAGAGATCAGTGAGAGTGTGAGATCAGTGAGAGAGAGATCAGAGTGAGATCAGTGAGAGAGAGAGATCAGTGAGAGAGAGATCAGTGAGAGTGAGATCAGTGAGAGAGTGAGATCAGTGAGAGGGAGAGATCAGTGAGAGAGCGATCAGTGAGAGAGTGAGATCAGTGAGAGAGAGATTAATGAGAGAGAGAGATCAGTGAGAGTGAGATAAGTGAGAGAGAGATCAATGAGATAGAGAGAGATCAGTGAGAGTGAGAGATCAGAGAGAGTGAGATCAGTGAGAGAGAGATCAATGAGAGAGAGAGATCAGTGAGAGAGTGAGATCAGTGAGAGAGTGAGATCAGTGAGAGAGAGATCAATGAGAGAGAGAGAGAGATCAGTGAGAGTGAGATCAGTGAGAGTGAGATCAGTGAGAGAGAGAGATCAGTGAGAGAGAGATTAATGAGAGAGAGAGATCAGTGAGAGTGAGATCAATATGAGAGAGATCAGTGAGAGTGAGAGATCAGAGAGAGAGATCATTGAGAGAGTGAGATCAGTGAGAGTGAGATCAGGTGAGAGAGAGATCAATGAGAGAGAGAGAGATCAGTGAGAGTGAGATCAGTGAGAGAGAGATTAATGAGAGAGAGATCAGTGAGAGTGAGATCAATATGAGAGAGATCAGTGAGAGAGTGAGATCAGTGAGAGAGATCAGTGAGAGTGAGATCAGTGAGAGGGAGAGATCAGAGAGAGAGATCAGTGAGAGAGTGAGATCAGTGAGAGAGTGAGATCAGTGAGAGAGAGATCAATGAGAGAGATCAGTGAGAGTGAGATCATGGAGAATGAGATCAGACAGAGTGAGATCAGTCAGAGTGAGAACCGTGAGTGAGAGAGGTCAGTGAGAGAGAGATCAGTGAGAGAGAGATCAGTGAGAGAGAGATCAGTGAGAGAGAGATCATGGTGAGTGAGATCAGTGAGAGAAAGATCAATGAGAGTGAGATAAGTGAGAGTGAGATCAGTGAGAGTGAGATCAGTCAGAGTGAGATCAGTGAGAGAGTGAGATCAGTGAGAGTGAGATCAGTGAGAGTGAGATCAATGAGAGTGAGATCAGTGAGAGTGAGATCAGTGAGAGTGAGATCAGTAAGAGTGAGATCAGTGAGAGAGTGAGATCAGTGAGAGTGAGATCAGTGAGAGTGAGATAAGTGAGGGAGAGATCAGTGAGAGAGAGATAGAGCAGTGAGAGAGAGATCAGTGAGAGAGAGATCAATGCCAGAGAGATCAGTGAGAGAGAGATCAATGAGAGTGAGATCAGTGAGAGTGAGATCAGTAAGAGTGAGATCAGTAAGAGTGAGATCAGTGAGTGAGTGAGATCAGTGAGAGTGAGATCAGTGAGTGAGATCAATGAGAGTGAGATCAGTGAGAGTGAGATCAGTGAGAGTGAGATCAGTAAGAGTGAGATCAGTGAGAGAGTGAGATCAGTGAGAGTGAGATCAGTGAGAGTGAGATAAGTGAGAGAGAGATCAGTGAGAGTGAGATCAGTGAGAGTGAGATCAGTAAGAGTGAGATCAGTGAGAGAGTGAGATCAGTGAGAGTGAGATCAGTGAGAGTGAGATCAGTGAGAGAGAGATTAATGAGAGAGAGAGAGATCAGCGAGCGTGAGATCAATATGAGAGAGATCAGTGAGAAAGTGAGATCAGTGAGAGTGAGATCAGTGAGAGTGAGATCAGTGAGAGGGAGAGATCAGTGAGAGAGAGAGATCAGAGAGAGTGAGAGAACAGAGAGAGAGATCAGTGAGAGAGTGAGATCAGTGAGAGAGTGAGATCAGTGAGAGAGAGATCATGGAGAATGAGATCAGTCAGAGTGAGATCAGTCAGAGTGAGAACCGTGAGTGAGAGACGTCAGTGAGAGTGAGAGATCAGTGAGAGAGTGATCAATGAGAGAGAGATCAGTGAGAGAGAGATCAATGAGAGAGAGAGAGATCAGTGAGAGTGAGATCAGTGAGAGAGAGATTAATGAGAGAGAGAGAGATCAGTGAGAGTGAGATCAATATGAGAGAGATCAGTGAGAGAGTGAGATCAGTGAGAGAGAGATCAGTGAGAGAGTGAGATCAGTGAGAGAGAGATCAGAGTGAGATCAGTGAGAGAGAGAGATCAGTGAGAGAGAGATCAGTGAGAGTGAGATCAGTGAGAGAGTGAGATCAGTGAGAGGGAGAGATCAGTGAGAGAGTGAGATCAGTGAGAGAGTGAGATCAGTAAGAGTGAGATCAGTGAGAGAGCGAGATCAGTGAGAGTGAGATCAGTGAGAGTGAGATAAGTGAGAGAGAGATCAGTGAGAGAGAGATAGAGCAGTGAGAGAGAGATCAGTGAGAGAGAGATCAGTGAGAGAGTGAGATCAGTGAGAGAGAGAGATCAGTGAGAGAGAGATCAGTGAGAGAGAGAGATCAGTGAGAGAGTTAGATCAGTGAGAGAGAGATCAATGAGAGAGAGAGAGAGATCAGTGAGAGTGAGATCAGTGAGAGAGAGATTAATGAGAGAGAGAGATCAGCGAGCGTGAGATCAATATGAGAGAGATCAGTGAGAAAGTGAGATCAGTGAGAGTGAGATCAGTGAGAGTGAGATCAGTGAGAGAGAGAGATCAGTGAGAGTGAGAGATCAGAGAGAGAGATCAGTGAGAGAGTGAGATCAGTGAGAGAGTGAGATCAGTGAGAGAGAGATCATGGAGAATGAGATCAGTGAGAGTGAGATCAGTCAGAGTGAGAACAGTGAGTGAGAGACGTCAGTGAGAGTGAGAGATCAGTGAGAGAGTGATCAATGAGAGAGAGATCAGTGAGAGAGAGATCAATGAGAGAGAGAGAGATCAGTGAGAGTGAGATCAGTGAGAGAGAGATTAATGAGAGAGAGAGAGATCAGTGAGAGTGAGATCAATATGAGAGAGATCAGTGAGAGAGTGAGATCAGTGAGAGAGAGATCAGTGAGAGTGAGATCAGTGAGAGAGATCAGTGAGAGAGATAAGTGAGAGAGTGAGATCAGTGAGAGAGAGATCAGAGTGAGATCAGTGAGAGAGAGACATCAGTGAGAGAGAGATCAGTGAGTGTGAGATCAGTGAGAGAGTGAGATCAGTGAGAGGGAGAGATCAGTGAGAGAGCGATCAGTGAGAGAGTGAGATCAGTGAGAGAGAGATTAATGAGAGAGAGAGAGATCAGTGAGAGAGAGATCAGAGTGAGATCAGTGAGAGAGAGAGATCAGTGAGAGAGAGATCAGTGAGAGTGAGATCAGTGAGAGAGTGAGATCAGTGAGAGGGAGAGATCAGTGAGAGAGAGATCAGTGAGAGAGTGAGATCAGTGAGAGAGAGATTAATGAGAGAGAGAGATTAATGAGAGTGAGATAAGTGAGAGAGAGATCAATGAGATAGAGAGAGATCAGTGAGAGTGAGAGATCAGAGAGAGAGTGAGATCAGTGAGAGAGAGATCAGTGAGAGAGTGAGATCAGTGAGAGAGAGATTAATGAGAGAGAGATCAGTGAGAGTGAGATAAGTGAGAGAGAGATCAATGAGATTGAGAGAGATCAGTGAGAGTGAGAGATCAGAGAGAGAGTGAGATCAGTGAGAGAGAGATCAATGAAAGAGAGAGATCAGTGAGAGAGTGAGATCAGTGAGAGAGTGAGATCAGTAAGAGTGAGATCAGTGAGAGAGCGAGATCAGTGAGAGTGAGATCAGTGAGAGTGAGATAAGTGAGAGAGAGATTAGTGAGAGAGAGATAGAGCAGTGAGAGAGAGATCAGTGAGAGAGAGATCAGTGAGAGAGTGAGATCAGTGAGAGAGAGAGATCAGTGAGAGAGAGATCAGTGAGAGAGAGAGATCAGTGAGAGAGTTAGATCAGTGAGAGAGAGATCAATGAGAGAGAGAGAGAGATCAGTGAGAGTGAGATCAGTGAGAGAGAGATTAATGAGAGAGAGAGAGATCAGCGAGCGTGAGATCAATATGAGAGAGATCAGTGAGAAAGTGAGATCAGTGAGAGTGAGATCAGTGAGAGTGAGATCAGTGAGAGGGAGAGATCAGTGAGAGAGAGAGATCAGTGAGAGTGAGAGATCAGAGAGAGAGATCAGTGAGAGAGTGAGATCAGTGAGAGAGTGAGATCAGTGAGAGAGAGATCATGGAGAATGAGATCAGTGAGAGTGAGATCAGTCAGAGTGAGAACAGTGAGTGAGAGACGTCAGTGAGAGTGAGAGATCAGTGAGAGAGTGATCAATGAGAGAGAGATCAGTGAGAGAGAGATCAATGAGAGAGAGAGAGATCAGTGAGAGTGAGATCAGTGAGAGAGAGATTAATGAGAGAGAGAGAGATCAGTGAGAGTGAGATCAATATGAGAGAGATCAGTGAGAGAGTGAGATCAGTGAGAGAGAGATCAGTGAGAGTGAGATCAGTGAGAGAGATCAGTGAGAGTGTGAGATCAGTGAGAGAGAGATCAGAGTGAGATCAGTGAGAGAGAGAGATCAGTGAGAGAGAGATCAGTGAGAGTGAGATCAGTGAGAGAGAGAGATCAGTGAGAGGGAGAGATCAGTGAGAGAGCGATCAGTGAGAGAGTGAGATCAGTGAGAGAGAGATCAGAGAGAGTGAGATCAGTGAGAGAGAGATCAATGAGAGAGAGAGATCAGCGAGAGAGTGAGATCAGTGAGAGAGTGAGATCAGTGAGAGAGAGATCAATGAGAGAGAGAGAGATCAGTGAGAGTGAGATCAGTGAGAGTGAGATCAGTGAGAGAGTGAGATCAGTGAGAGAGAGATTAATGAGAGAGAGAGAGATCAGTGAGAGTGAGATCAATATGAGAGAGATCAGTGAGAGTGAGAGATCAGAGAGAGAGATCATTGAGAGAGTGAGATCAGTGAGAGTGAGATCAGGTGAGAGAGAGATCAATGAGAGAGAGAGAGATCAGTGAGAGTGAGATCAGTGAGAGAGAGATTAATGAGAGAGAGATCAGTGAGAGTGAGATCAATATGAGAGAGATCAGTGAGAGAGTGAGATCAGTGAGAGAGATCAGTGAGAGTGAGATCAGTGAGAGTGAGATCAGTGAGAGAGTGAGATCAGTGAGAGGGAGAGATCAGAGAGAGAGATCAGTGAGAGAGTGAGATCAGTGAGAGAGAGAGATCAGTGAGAGTGAGATCATGGAGAATGAGATCAGTCAGAGTGAGATCAGTCAGAGTGAGAACCGTGAGTGAGAGAGGTCAGTGAGAGAGAGATCAGTGAGAGAGAGATCAGTGAGAGAGAGATCAGTGAGAGAGAGATCATGGTGAGTGAGATCAGTGAGAGAAAGATCAATGAGAGTGAGATAAGTGAGAGTGAGATCAGTGAGAGTGAGATCAGTAAGAGTGAGATCAGTGAGAGAGTGAGATCAGTGAGAGTGAGATCAGTGAGAGTGAGATCAATGAGAGTGAGATCAGTGAGAGTGAGATCAGTGAGAGTGAGATCAGTAAGAGTGAGATCAGTGAGAGAGTGAGATCAGTGAGAGTGAGATCAGTGAGAGTGAGATAAGTGAGAGAGAGATCAGTGAGAGAGAGATAGAGCAGTGAGAGAGAGATCAGTGAGAGAGAGATCAGTGAGAGAGTGATCAGTGAGAGTGAGATCAGTGAGAGATCAGTGAGAGAGCGATAAGTGAGAGTGAGATCAGTGAGAGTGAGATCAGTGAGAGAGAGATCAGTGAGGGAGAGATCAGTGAGAGTGAGATCAGTGAGAGTGAGATCAGTGAGAGAGAGATCAGTGAGAGAGTGAGATCAGTGAGAGTGAGATCAGTCAGAGAGAGATAAGTGAGAGAGATCAGTGAGAGTGAGTTCAGTGAGTGAGAGATCAGTGAGAGTGATATCAGTGAGAGTGAGATCAGTGAGAGAGTACGATCAGTGAGAGTGAGATCAGTGAGAGTGAGATCAGTGAGAGAGAGATAGAGCAGTGAGAGAGAGATCAGTGAGAGAGAGATCAGTGAGAGAGTGATCAGTGAGAGTGAGATCAGTGAGAGATCAGTGAGAGAGAGATCAGTGAGAGAGCGATAAGTGAGAGTGAGATCAGTGAGAGTGAGATCAGTGAGAGAGAGATCAGTGAGGGAGAGATCAGTGAGAGAGTGATCAGTGAGAGTGAGATCAGTGAGAGATCAGTGAGAGAGAGATCAGTGAGAGAGCGATAAGTGAGAGTGAGATCAGTGAGAGTGAGAACAGTGAGTGAGAGACGTCAGTGAGAGTGAGAGATCAGTGAGAGAGTGATCAATGAGAGAGAGATCAGTGAGAGAGAGATCAATGAGAGAGAGAGAGATCAGTGAGAGTGAGATCAGTGAGAGAGAGATTAATGAGAGAGAGAGATCAGTGAGAGTGAGATCAATATGAGAGAGATCAGTGAGAGAGTGAGATCAGTGAGAGAGAGATCAGTGAGAGTGAGATCAGTGAGAGAGATCAGTGAGAGTGTGAGATCAGTGAGAGAGAGATCAGAGTGAGATCAGTGAGAGAGAGAGATCAGTGAGAGAGAGATCAGTGAGAGTGAGATCAGTGAGAGAGTGAGATCAGTGAGAGGGAGAGATCAGTGAGAGAGCGATCAGTGAGAGAGTGAGATCAGTGAGAGAGAGATTAATGAGAGAGAGAGATCAGTGAGAGTGAGATAAGTGAGAGAGAGATCAATGAGATAGAGAGAGATCAGTGAGAGTGAGAGATCAGAGAGAGTGAGATCAGTGAGAGAGAGATCAATGAGAGAGAGAGATCAGTGAGAGAGTGAGATCAGTGAGAGAGTGAGATCAGTGAGAGAGAGATCAATGAGAGAGAGAGAGAGATCAGTGAGAGTGAGATCAGTGAGAGTGAGATCAGTGAGAGAGAGAGATCAGTGAGAGAGAGATTAATGAGAGAGAGAGATCAGTGAGAGTGAGATCAATATGAGAGAGATCAGTGAGAGTGAGAGATCAGAGAGAGAGATCATTGAGAGAGTGAGATCAGTGAGAGTGAGATCAGGTGAGAGAGAGATCAATGAGAGAGAGAGAGATCAGTGAGAGTGAGATCAGTGAGAGAGAGATTAATGAGAGAGAGATCAGTGAGAGTGAGATCAATATGAGAGAGATCAGTGAGAGAGTGAGATCAGTGAGAGTGAGATCATGGAGAATGAGATCAGACAGAGTGAGATCAGTCAGAGTGAGAACCGTGAGTGAGAGAGGTCAGTGAGAGAGAGATCAGTGAGAGAGAGATCAGTGAGAGAGAGATCAGTGAGAGAGAGATCATGGTGAGTGAGATCAGTGAGAGAAAGATCAATGAGAGTGAGATAAGTGAGAGTGAGATCAGTGAGAGTGAGATCAGTCAGAGTGAGATCAGTGAGAGAGTGAGATCAGTGAGAGTGAGATCAGTGAGAGTGAGATCAATGAGAGTGAGATCAGTGAGAGTGAGATCAGTGAGAGTGAGATCAGTAAGAGTGAGATCAGTGAGAGAGTGAGATCAGTGAGAGTGAGATCAGTGAGAGTGAGATAAGTGAGAGAGAGATCAGTGAGAGAGAGATAGAGCAGTGAGAGAGAGATCAGTGAGAGAGAGATCAATGCCAGAGAGATCAGTGAGAGAGAGATCAATGAGAGTGAGATCAGTGAGAGTGAGATCAGTAAGAGTGAGATCAGTAAGAGTGAGATCAGTGAGTGAGTGAGATCAGTGAGAGTGAGATCAGTGAGTGAGATCAATGAGAGTGAGATCAGTGAGAGTGAGATCAGTGAGAGTGAGATCAGTAAGAGTGAGATCAGTGAGAGAGTGAGATCAGTGAGAGTGAGATCAGTGAGAGTGAGATAAGTGAGAGAGAGATCAGTGAGAGTGAGATCAGTGAGAGTGAGATCAGTAAGAGTGAGATCAGTGAGAGAGTGAGATCAGTGAGAGTGAGATCAGTGAGAGTGAGATCAGTGAGAGAGAGATTAATGAGAGAGAGAGAGATCAGCGAGCGTGAGATCAATATGAGAGAGATCAGTGAGAGAGTGAGATCAGTGAGAGTGAGATCAGTGAGAGTGAGATCAGTGAGAGGGAGAGATCAGTGAGAGAGAGAGATCAGTGAGAGTGAGAGATCAGAGAGAGAGATCAGTGAGAGAGTGAGATCAGTGAGAGAGTGAGATCAGTGAGAGAGAGATCATGGAGAATGAGATCAGTCAGAGTGAGATCAGTCAGAGTGAGAACCGTGAGTGAGAGACGTCAGTGAGAGTGAGAGATCAGTGAGAGAGTGATCAGTGAGAGAGAGATCAGTGAGAGAGAGATCAATGAGAGAGAGAGAGATCAGTGAGAGTGAGATCAGTGAGAGAGAGATTAATGAGAGAGAGAGAGATCAGTGAGAGTGAGATCAATATGAGAGAGATCAGTGAGAGAGTGAGATCAGTGAGAGAGAGATCAGTGAGAGAGTGAGATCAGTGAGAGAGAGATCAGAGTGAGATCAGTGAGAGAGAGAGATCAGTGAGAGAGAGATCAGTGAGAGTGAGATCAGTGAGAGAGTGAGATCAGTGAGAGGGAGAGATCAGTGAGAGAGTGAGATCAGTGAGAGAGTGAGATCAGTAAGAGTGAGATCAGTGAGAGAGCGAGATCAGTGAGAGTGAGATCAGTGAGAGTGAGATAAGTGAGAGAGAGATCAGTGAGAGAGAGAGAGAGCAGTGAGAGAGAGATCAGTGAGAGAGAGATCAGTGAGAGAGTGAGATCAGTGAGAGAGAGAGATCAGTGAGAGAGAGATCAGTGAGAGAGAGAGATCAGTGAGAGAGTTAGATCAGTGAGAGAGAGATCAATGAGAGAGAGAGAGAGATCAGTGAGAGTGAGATCAGTGAGAGAGAGATTAATGAGAGAGAGAGAGATCAGCGAGCGTGAGATCAATATGAGAGAGATCAGTGAGAAAGTGAGATCAGTGAGAGTGAGATCAGTGAGAGTGAGATCAGTGAGAGAGAGAGATCAGTGAGAGTGAGAGATCAGAGAGAGAGATCAGTGAGAGAGTGAGATCAGTGAGAGAGTGAGATCAGTGAGAGAGAGATCATGGAGAATGAGATCAGTGAGAGTGAGATCAGTCAGAGTGAGAACAGTGAGTGAGAGACGTCAGTGAGAGTGAGAGATCAGTGAGAGAGTGATCAATGAGAGAGAGATCAGTGAGAGAGAGATCAATGAGAGAGAGAGAGATCAGTGAGAGTGAGATCAGTGAGAGAGAGATTAATGAGAGAGAGAGAGATCAGTGAGAGTGAGATCAATATGAGAGAGATCAGTGAGAGAGTGAGATCAGTGAGAGAGAGATCAGTGAGAGTGAGATCAGTGAGAGAGATCAGTGAGAGAGATAAGTGAGAGAGTGAGATCAGTGAGAGAGAGATCAGAGTGAGATCAGTGAGAGAGAGACATCAGTGAGAGAGAGATCAGTGAGTGTGAGATCAGTGAGAGAGTGAGATCAGTGAGAGGGAGAGATCAGTGAGAGAGCGATCAGTGAGAGAGTGAGATCAGTGAGAGAGAGATTAATGAGAGAGAGAGAGATCAGTGAGAGAGAGATCAGAGTGAGATCAGTGAGAGAGAGAGATCAGTGAGAGAGAGATCAGTGAGAGTGAGATCAGTGAGAGAGTGAGATCAGTGAGAGGGAGAGATCAGTGAGAGAGAGATCAGTGAGAGAGTGAGATCAGTGAGAGAGAGATTAATGAGAGAGAGAGATTAATGAGAGTGAGATAAGTGAGAGAGAGATCAATGAGATAGAGAGAGATCAGTGAGAGTGAGAGATCAGAGAGAGAGTGAGATCAGTGAGAGAGAGATCAGTGAGAGAGTGAGATCAGTGAGAGAGAGATTAATGAGAGAGAGAGATCAGTGAGAGTGAGATAAGTGAGAGAGAGATCAATGAGATTGAGAGAGATCAGTGAGAGTGAGAGATCAGAGAGAGAGTGAGATCAGTGAGAGAGAGATCAATGAAAGAGAGAGATCAGTGAGAGAGTGAGATCAGTGAGAGAGTGAGATCAGTAAGAGTGAGATCAGTGAGAGAGCGAGATCAGTGAGAGTGAGATCAGTGAGAGTGAGATAAGTGAGAGAGAGATTAGTGAGAGAGAGATAGAGCAGTGAGAGAGAGATCAGTGAGAGAGAGATCAGTGAGAGAGTGAGATCAGTGAGAGAGAGAGATCAGTGAGAGAGAGATCAGTGAGAGAGAGAGATCAGTGAGAGAGTTAGATCAGTGAGAGAGAGATCAATGAGAGAGAGAGAGAGATCAGTGAGAGTGAGATCAGTGAGAGAGAGATTAATGAGAGAGAGAGAGATCAGCGAGCGTGAGATCAATATGAGAGAGATCAGTGAGAAAGTGAGATCAGTGAGAGTGAGATCAGTGAGAGTGAGATCAGTGAGAGGGAGAGATCAGTGAGAGAGAGAGATCAGTGAGAGTGAGAGATCAGAGAGAGAGATCAGTGAGAGAGTGAGATCAGTGAGAGAGTGAGATCAGTGAGAGAGAGATCATGGAGAATGAGATCAGTGAGAGTGAGATCAGTCAGAGTGAGAACAGTGAGTGAGAGACGTCAGTGAGAGTGAGAGATCAGTGAGAGAGTGATCAATGAGAGAGAGATCAGTGAGAGAGAGATCAATGAGAGAGAGAGAGATCAGTGAGAGTGAGATCAGTGAGAGAGAGATAAATGAGAGAGAGAGAGATCAGTGAGAGTGAGATCAATATGAGAGAGATCAGTGAGAGAGTGAGATCAGTGAGAGAGAGATCAGTGAGAGTGAGATCAGTGAGAGAGATCAGTGAGAGTGTGAGATCAGTGAGAGAGAGATCAGAGTGAGATCAGTGAGAGAGAGAGATCAGTGAGAGAGAGATCAGTGAGAGTGAGATCAGTGAGAGAGAGAGATCAGTGAGAGGGAGAGATCAGTGAGAGAGCGATCAGTGAGAGAGTGAGATCAGTGAGAGAGAGATCAGAGAGAGTGAGATCAGTGAGAGAGAGATCAATGAGAGAGAGAGATCAGCGAGAGAGTGAGATCAGTGAGAGAGTGAGATCAGTGAGAGAGAGATCAATGAGAGAGAGAGAGATCAGTGAGAGTGAGATCAGTGAGAGTGAGATCAGTGAGAGAGTGAGATCAGTGAGAGAGAGATTAATGAGAGAGAGAGAGATCAGTGAGAGTGAGATCAATATGAGAGAGATCAGTGAGAGTGAGAGATCAGAGAGAGAGATCATTGAGAGAGTGAGATCAGTGAGAGTGAGATCAGGTGAGAGAGAGATCAATGAGAGAGAGAGAGATCAGTGAGAGTGAGATCAGTGAGAGAGAGATTAATGAGAGAGAGATCAGTGAGAGTGAGATCAATATGAGAGAGATCAGTGAGAGAGTGAGATCAGTGAGAGAGATCAGTGAGAGTGAGATCAGTGAGAGTGAGATCAGTGAGAGAGTGAGATCAGTGAGAGGGAGAGATCAGAGAGAGAGATCAGTGAGAGAGTGAGATCAGTGAGAGAGAGAGATCAGTGAGAGTGAGATCATGGAGAATGAGATCAGTCAGAGTGAGATCAGTCAGAGTGAGAACCGTGAGTGAGAGAGGTCAGTGAGAGAGAGATCAGTGAGAGAGAGATCAGTGAGAGAGAGATCAGTGAGAGAGAGATCATGGTGAGTGAGATCAGTGAGAGAAAGATCAATGAGAGTGAGATAAGTGAGAGTGAGATCAGTGAGAGTGAGATCAGTAAGAGTGAGATCAGTGAGAGAGTGAGATCAGTGAGAGTGAGATCAGTGAGAGTGAGATCAATGAGAGTGAGATCAGTGAGAGTGAGATCAGTGAGAGTGAGATCAGTAAGAGTGAGATCAGTGAGAGAGTGAGATCAGTGAGAGTGAGATCAGTGAGAGTGAGATAAGTGAGAGAGAGATCAGTGAGAGAGAGATAGAGCAGTGAGAGAGAGATCAGTGAGAGAGAGATCAGTGAGAGAGTGATCAGTGAGAGTGAGATCAGTGAGAGATCAGTGAGAGAGCGATAAGTGAGAGTGAGATCAGTGAGAGTGAGATCAGTGAGAGAGAGATCAGTGAGGGAGAGATCAGTGAGAGTGAGATCAGTGAGAGTGAGATCAGTGAGAGAGAGATCAGTGAGAGAGTGAGATCAGTGAGAGTGAGATCAGTCAGAGAGAGATAAGTGAGAGAGATCAGTGAGAGTGAGTTCAGTGAGTGAGAGATCAGTGAGAGTGATATCAGTGAGAGTGAGATCAGTGAGAGAGTACGATCAGTGAGAGTGAGATCAGTGAGAGTGAGATCAGTGAGAGAGAGATAGAGCAGTGAGAGAGAGATCAGTGAGAGAGAGATCAGTGAGAGAGTGATCAGTGAGAGTGAGATCAGTGAGAGATCAGTGAGAGAGAGATCAGTGAGAGAGCGATAAGTGAGAGTGAGATCAGTGAGAGTGAGATCAGTGAGAGAGAGATCAGTGAGGGAGAGATCAGTGAGAGTGAGATCAGTGAGAGTGAGATCAGTGAGAGAGAGATCAGTGAGAGAGTGAGATCAGTGAGAGTGAGATCAGTGAGAGAGAGATAAGTGAGAGAGATCAGTGAGAGTGAGTTCAGTGAGTGAGAGATCAGTGAGAGTGATATCAGTGAGAGTGAGATCAGTGAGAGAGTACGATCAGTGAGAGTGAGATCAGTGAGAGTGAGATCAGTGAGAGTGAGATCAGTGAGAGAGTGACATCAGTAAGACTGAGATCAGTGAGAGTGAGATCAGTGAGAGAGATCAGGGAAAGAGAGATCAGTGAGAGAGAGAGATCAGTGAGAGAGAGATCAGTGAGAGAGAGATCAGTGCGAGAGAGAGAGATCAGTGTTAGAGAGGTCAGTGTGAGAGAGAGAGATCAGTGAGAGTGAGATCAATGAGAGACAGGTCAGTGAGAGAGAGATCAGTGAGAGAGTGAGATCAATATGAGAGAGATCAGTGAGAGAGTGAGATCAGTGAGAGTGAGATCAGTGAGAGTGAGATCAGTCAGAGAGAGATAAGTGAGAGAGATCAGTGAGAGTGAGTTCAGTGAGAGTGAGATCAGTGAGAGAGTACGATTAGTGAGAGTGAGATCAGTGAGAGAGTGACATCAGTAAGACTGAGATCAGTGAGAGAGAGATCACTGCGAGAGAGAGACATCAGTGTTAGAGAGGTCAGTGTGAGAGAGAGAGATCAGTGAGAGTGAGATCAGTGAGAGAGAGATCAGTGAGAGAGTGAGATCAGTGAGAGTGAGATCAGTCAGAGAGAGATAAGTGAGAGAGATCAGTGAGAGTGAGTTCAGTGAGAGTGAGATCAGTGAGAGAGTACGATCAGTAAGACTGAGATCAGTGAGAGAGAGATCAGTGAGAGTGAGATCAGTGAGAGAGAGATCAGTGAGAGTGAGATCAGTGAGAGAGTACGATCAGTAAGACTGAGATCAGTGAGAGAGAGATCAGTGAGAGTGAGATCAGTGAGAGAGAGATCAATGAGAGTGAGATCAGTGAGAGTGAGATCAGTGAGAGTGAGATCAGTAAGAGTGAGATCAGTGAGAGAGTGAGATCAGTGAGAGTGAGATCAGTGAGAGTGAGATAAGTGAGAGAGAGATCAGTGAGAGAGAGATAGAGCAGTGAGAGAGAGATCAGTGAGAGAGAGATCAGTGAGAGAGTGATCAGTGAGAGTGAGATCAGTGAGAGATCAGTGAGAGAGAGATCAGTGAGAGAGCGATAAGTGAGAGTGAGATCAGTGAGAGTGAGATCAGTGAGAGAGAGATCAGTGAGGGAGAGATCAGTGAGAGTGAGATCAGTGAGAGTGAGATCAGTCAGAGAGAGATAAGTGAGAGAGATCAGTGAGAGTGAGTTCAGTGAGTGAGAGATCAGTGAGAGTGATATCAGTGAGAGTGAGATCAGTGAGAGAGTACGATCAGTGAGAGTGAGATCAGTGAGAGTGAGATCAGTGAGAGAGTGACATCAGTAAGACTGAGATCAGTGAGAGTGAGATCAGTGAGAGAGAGATCAGTGCGAGAGAGAGAGATCAGTGTTAGAGAGGTCAGTGTGAGAGAGAGAGATCAGTGAGAGTGAGATCAATGAGAGACAGGTCAGTGAGAGAGAGATCAGTGAGAGAGTGAGATCAATATGAGAGAGATCAGTGAGAGAGTGAGATCAGTGAGAGTGAGATCAGTGAGAGTGAGATCAGTCAGAGAGAGATAAGTGAGAGAGATCAGTGAGAGTGAGTTCAGTGAGAGTGAGATCAGTGAGAGAGTACGATTAGTGAGAGTGAGATCAGTGAGAGAGTGACATCAGTAAGACTGAGATCAGTGAGAGAGAGATCAGTGCGAGAGAGAGAGATCAGTGTTAGAGAGGTCAGTGTGAGAGAGAGAGATCAGTGAGAGTGAGATCAGTGAGAGAGAGATCAGTGAGAGAGTGAGATCAATATGAGAGAGATCAGTGAGAGAGTGAGATCAGTGAGAGTGAGATCAGTGAGAGTGAGATCAGTCAGAGAGAGATAAGTGAGAGAGATCAGTGAGAGTGAGTTCAGTGAGAGTGAGATCAGTGAGAGAGTACGATCAGTAAGACTGAGATCAGTGAGAGAGTGACATCAGTAAGACTGAGATCAGTGAGAGAGAGATCAGTGCGAGAGAGAGAGATCAGTGTTAGAGAGGTCAGTGTGAGAGAGAGAGATCAGTGAGAGTGAGATCAGTGAGAGAGAGATCAGTGAGAGAGTGAGATCAATATGAGAGAGATCAGTGAGAGAGTGAGATCAGTGAGAGTGAGATCAGTGAGAGTGAGATCAGTGAGAGTGAGATCAGTCAGAGAGAGATAAGTGAGAGAGATCAGTGAGAGTGAGTTCAGTGAGAGTGAGATCAGTGAGAGAGTACGATCAGTAAGACTGAGATCAGTGAGAGAGAGATCAGTGAGAGAGAGAACAGTGAGAGAGTGGGGTGAGGTCAGAGTGGAGTGAGGTCAGAGTGGGTTTGAATTCAGAGTTGGGTGAGGTCGGGCGTGGTGATGTCAGAGTGAGGTGGTTCTGAGTGGAGTGAGGTCAGCGTGGGATGAGGTCAGAGTGGAGTGAGGTCAGAGTGGAGTGAGGTCAGAGTGAGGAGAGGTCAGAGTACGATGCGGTCAAAGTGGAGTGAGGTCAGAGTGGGGTGAGGTCAGAGTGGAGTGAGGTCAGAATGGGTGTGATGTCAGAGTGCAGTGAGGTCAGGGTGGGGTGAGGTCAGAGTGAGGTGAGGTCAGATTGGAGTAAGATCAGATTGGGGTGAGGTCAGAGTGAGGTGAGGTCAGATTGGAGTAAGATCAGATTGGGGTGAGGTCAGAGTGAGGTGAGGTCAGAGTAAGATGTGGTCAGATTGGAGTAAGATCAGATTGGGGTGAGGTCAGAGTGGAGTGAGGTCAGAGTGGGGTGAGGTCAGAGTTGAGTGAGGTCAGAGTGGAGTGAAGTCAGAGTGGAGGGAGGTCAGAGTGGGGTGAGGTCAGAGTGGGGTGAGGTCAAAGTGAGGTGAGGTCAGAGTGGAGTGAGGTCAGAGTGGGGTGAGGTCAGAGTGGAATGAGGTCGGAGTAAGGTGAGGACAGAATGGGGTGAGGTGAGAGTGGAGTGAGGACAGAGTGGAGTGAGGTCAGAGTGAGGTGAAGTCAGAGTAGAGTGAGGTCAGAGTGAGGAGAGGTCAGAGTACGATGCGGTCATAGTGGGGTGAGGTCAGAGTGGGGTGAGGTCAGAATGGGATGAGGTCAGAGTGGAGTGAGGTCAGGGTGGGGTGAAATCAGAGTGAGGTGAGGTCAGAGTGGAGTGAGGTCAGAGTGAGGAGAGGTCAGAGTACGATGCGGTCATAGTGGGGTGAGGTCAGAGTGGGGTGAGGTCAGAGTGGGGTGAGGTTAGAGTTGAGTGAGGTCAGAGTGGATTGAGGTCAGAGTGGAGTGAGGTAAGTGTGGAGTGAGGTCAGAGTGCGGTGAGGTCAGAGTGGAGTAAGGTCAGAGTGAGGTAAGGTCACAGTGGGGTGAGGATGGAGTTGAGTGAGGTCAGAGTGGAGTGAGATCAGAGTGGAGTGAGGTCAGAGTGGGTTGAGGTCAGAGTGAGGTGAGGTCAGAGTGGAGTGAGGTCAGAGTGAGGTGAAGTCAGAGTAAGATGTGGTCAGATTGGAGTGAGGTCAGATTGGCGTGAGGTCTGAGTGGAGTGAGGTCAGAGTGGGGTGAGGTCAGAGTGTAGTGAGGTCAGAGTGGAGTGAGGTCAGAGTGGAGTGAGGTCAGATTGGGTTGAGGTCAGAGTGGAGTGAGGTCAGAGTGAGGTGAAGTCAGAGTAAGATGTGGTCAGATTGGAGTGAGGTCAGATTGGCGTGAGGTCTGAGTGGAGTGAGGTCAGAGTGGGGTGAGGTCAGAGTGTAGTGAGGTCAGAGTGGAGTGAGGTCAGAGTGGAGTGAGGTCAGATTGGGGTGAGGTCAGAGTGGGGTGAGGTCAGAGCGGAGTGAGGCCAGAGTGATGTGAGATCCGAGGGGAGTGAGGTCAGATGGGGATGGGCTCAGGGTGTGGTGAGATCAGAGTGAGGTGAGGTCAGAGTGGGGTGAGATCAGAGTGGAGTGAGGTCAGAGTGGGGTGAGGTTAGAGTTGAGTGAGGTCAGAGTGGGTTTGACGTCAGAGTGCAGTGAGGTCAGGGTGGGGTGAGGTCAGAGTGAGGTGAGGTCAGATGGGGATGAGGTCAGAATGGGGTGAGGTCAGAGAGGGATGAGGACAGAGTGGAGTGAGGTCAGAGTGAGGTGAGGTCAGAGAGGGGTGAGGTCAGAGTGGAGTGAGGTCAGAGTGATGTGAGATCCGAGGGGAGTGAGGTCAGATGGGGATGAGGTCAGAGTGAGGAGAGGTCAGAGTACGATGCGGTCACAGTGGAGTGAGGTCAGAATGGGGTGAGGTCAGAGTGGGTGAGGATTGAGTTGAGTGAGGTCAGAGTGGAGTGAGGTCAGAGTGGAGTGAGGTCAGAGTGAGGTAAGGTCAGAGTGGGGTGAGGATTGAGTTGAGTGAGGTCAGAGTGGAGTGAGGTCAGAGTGGAGTGAGGTCAGAGTGGGTTTGACGTCAGAGTGCAGTGAGGTCAAGGTGGGGTGAGGTCAGAGTGGAGTAAGGTCAGAGTGGGGTGAGATCAGAATGGGGTGAGGTCAGAGTGGAGTGAGGTGAGAGTGCTGTGAGGTCAGAGTGGGGTGAAGTCAGAGTGGAATGAGGTCATGGTGTGTTTGAGGTCAGCGTGCGGTGAGGTCAGATTGAGGTGAGGTCAGAGTGGGGTGAGGATTGAGTTGAGTGAGGTCAGAGTGGAGTGAGGTCAGAGTGGAGTGAGGTCAGAGTGGGTTTGATGTCAGAGTGCAGTGAGGTCAGGGTGGGGTGAGGTCAGAGTAAGGTAAGGTCACAGTGGGGTGAGGTTAGAGTTGAGTGAGGTCAGTGTGGAGTGAGGTCAGAGTGGAGTGAGGTCAGAGTGAACTGAGATCAGAGAGGAGTGAGGTCAGAGAGGGATGAGGACAGAGTGGAGTGAGGTCAGAGTGTGGTGAGGTCAGAGTGATGTGAGATCCGAGGGGAGTGAGGTCAGATGGAGATGAGGTCAGAGTGAGGAGAGGTCAGAGTATGATGCGGTCATAGTGGAGTGAGGTCAGAATGGGGTGAGGTCAGAGTGGGGTGAGGTCAGAGTTGAGTGAGGTCAGAGTGGATTGAGGTCAGAGTGGAGTGAGGTAAGAGTGGAGTGAGGTCAGAGTGCGGTGAGGTCAGAGTGGAGTAAGGTCAGAGTGAGGTAAGGTCAGAGTGAGGTAAGGTCAGAGTGGGGTGAGGATTGAGTTGAGTGAGGTCAGAGTGCGGTGAGGTCAGAGTGGAGTAAGGTCAGAGTGAGGTAAGGTCAGAGTGGAGTAAGGTCAGAGTGAGGTAAGGTGAGAGTGGGGTGAGGATTGAGTTGAGTGAGGTCAGAGTGGAGTGAGGTCAGAGTGGAGTGAGGTCAGAGTGGGTTTGACGTCAGAGTGCAGTGAGGTCAAGGTGGGGTGAGGTCAGAGTAAGGTGAGGTCAGAGAGAGTGAGGTCAGAGTGAGGTGAGGTCAGAGTAAGATGTGGTCAGATTGGAGTAAGGTCAGGTTGGGGTGAGGTCAGAGTGGAGTGAGGTCATGGTGTGTTTGAGGTCAGTGTGCGGTGAGGTCAAGGTGGGGTGAGGTCAGATTGAGGTGAGGTCAGAGTGGAGTGAGGTCAGAGTAAGGTGAGGTCAGAGTGGAGTGAGGTCAGAGTGGAGTGAGGTCAGAGTGGGTTTGACGTCAGAGTGGAGTGAGGTCAGATTGGGGTGAGATCAGAGTGGAGTGAGGTCAGATTGGGGTGAGGTCAGAGTGGAGTGAGGTCAGAGTGGGGTGAGGTCAGAGTGCCATGAGGTCAGAGTGTGTTGAGGTCATTGTGGGGTGAGGTTCGAGTGCGGTGGATCAGAGTGGGGTGAGGTCAGAGTGGAGTGAGGTCAGAGTGGGGTGAGGTCAGAGTGAGGTGAGGTCAGAGGGGGGTGAGATCAGAGTGGAGTGAGGTCAGAATGGGATGAGGTCAGAGTGAGGTGAGGTCAGAGGGGGGTGAGATCAGAGTGGAGTGAGGTCAGATTGGGGTGAGGTCAGAGGGGGGTGAGGTCAGAGTGGAGTGAGGTCAGAGTGGAGTGAGGTCAGATTGGGGTGAGGTCAGAGTGTGTTGAGGTCATCGTGGGGTGAGGTCAGAGTGGAGTGAGGTCAGAGTAGGGTGAGGTCAGAGTGCGGTGGATCAGAGTGGGGTGAGGTCAGAGTGGAGTGAGGTCAGAGTGGGGCGAGGTCAGAGTGAGGTGAGGTCAGAGTGAAGTGAGGTCAGGGTGGGGTGAGGTCAGAGTGAGGTGAGGTCAGAGTGGAGTGAGGTCAGAGTGGGGCGAGGTCAGAATGGGATGAGGTCAGAGTGAGGTGAGGTCAGAGTGGGGTGAGGTCAGAGTGGGTTTGAGGTCAGAGTGCGTTTGAGATCAGAGTGGGGTGAGGTCAGAGTAAGGTGAGGTCAGAATGGGGTGAGGTGAGGGTGGAGTGAGGACAGAGTGGAGTGAGGTCAGAGTGGTTTGAGGTCAGAGTGGAGTGAGGTCAGAGTGGGTTTGACGTCAGAGTGCAGTGAGGTCAGGGTGGGGTGCGGTCAGAGTGAGGTGAGGTCAGAGAGGAGTAAGGTCAGAGTGAGGTAAGGTCACAGTGGGTTGAGGTTAGAGTTGATTGAGGTCAGAGTGGAATGAGGTCAGAATGTGTTTGAGGTCAGTGTGCGGTGAGGTCAGATTGAGGTGAGGTCAGAGTGGAGTGAGGTCAGAGTGGGGTGAGGTCAGAGTGAGGGGAGGTCAGAGTGGAGTGAGGTCAGAGTGGAGTGAGGTCAGAGTAAGGTGAGGTCAGAATGGGGTGAGGTGCGGGTGGAGTGAGGTCAGAGTGGAGTGAGGTCAGAATGGGGTGAGGTCAGGGTGGGGTAAGGTCAGAGTGCAGTGAGGTCAAAGTGGATTGGGGTCAGAGCGAGGTCAGAGTGGATTGAGGTCAGAGTGTGTTTGAGATCAGAGTTGGGTGAGGTCAGAGTGAGGTGAGGTCAGAATGGAGTGAGGTCAGAGTGGGGTGAGGTCAGAGTGGATTGAGGTCAGAGTGCAGTGAGGTCAGAGTGGATTGAGGTCAGAGTGGAGTGAGGTCAGAGTGGAATGAGGTCAGAGTTAGGTGACATCAGAGTGGAGTGAGGTCAGAGTGTATTTGAGATCAGAGTTGGGTGAGGTCAGAGTGAGGTGAGGTCAGAGTGGAGTGAGGTCAGAGTGGGGTGAGGTCAGAGTGGAGTGAGGTCAAGGTGGGGTGATATCAGAGTGAGATGAAATCAGATTGGAGTGAGGTCAGAGTGAGGAGAGGTCAGAGTGGAGTGAGATGAGGGTGGAGTGAGGTCAGAGTGAGGTGAGGTCGGAGTGGAGTGATGTCAGAGTGGGGTGAGGTCAGAGTGGGGTGAGGTCTGAGGGGAGTGAGGTCAGAGTGGACTGAGATCAGCGAGGAGTGAGGTCAGAGTGGGATGAGGTCAGAGTGCGGCGAGGACATAATGGGATGAGGTCAGAGTGAGGTGAGGTCAGAGTGGGGTTAGGTCAGAGTGGAGTGAGGTCAGAGTGGGGTGAGGTCAGAGTGCGGTGAGGTCAGAGTGGGGTGAGGTCAGAGTGGAATGAGGTCAGAGTGTGTTTGAGGTCAGTGTGCGGTGAGGTCAGATTGAGGTGAGGACAGAGTGGAGTGAGGTCAGAGTGGGGTGAGGTCAGAGTGCGGTGAGGTCAGAGTGGGGTGAGGTCAGATTGAGGTGAGGTCAGAGTGGGGTGAGGTCAGAGTGGGGTGAGGTCAGAGTGCGGTGAGGTCAGAGTGGGGTGAGGTCAGAGTGGAGCGAGGACAGAGTGAGGTGAGATCAGAGTGAGGTGAGGTCAGAGTGGGGTGAGGTCAGAGTGCAGTGAGGTCAAAGTGGGGTGAGGTCAGAGTGCATTGAGGTCAGAGTGGGGTGAAGTCAGAGTGGGTTTGAGGTCCGAGTGAGGTGAGGTCCGATTGGGGTGAGGTCAGAGTGGGGTGAGGTCAGAATGGGGTGAGGTCAGGGTGGGGTGAATTCAGAGTGGATTGAGGTCAGAGTGCAGTGAGGTCAGAGTGGATTGGGGTCAGAGCGAGCTCAGAGTGGATTGAGGTCAGAGTAAGGTGAGGTCAGAATGGGGTGAGGTGAGAGTGGAGTGAGGTCAGAATGGAGTGAGGTCAGAGTGAGGTGAGGTCAGATTGGTGTGAGGTCAGAGTGAGGTGACATCAGAGTGCAGTGAGGTCAGAGTGGATTGAGGTCAGAGTGGAGTGAGGTCAGAGTGGAATGAGGTCAGAGTGAGGTGACATCAGAGTGGAATGAGGTCAGAGTGGAGTGTGGTCAGAGTGGGGTGAGGTCAGAGTGGAATGAGGTCAGAGTGGGGTGAAGTCAGAGTGGGGTGAGGTCAGAGTGGATTAAGGACAGAGTGGAGTGAGGTCAGAGTGGGTTTGAGGTCAGAGTGGGTTCGAGGTCCGAGTGGGGTGAGGTCCGAGTGGGGTGAGGTCCGAGTGGGGTGAGGTCAGAGTGGGGTGAGGTCAGAATGGGGTGAGGTCAGGGTGGGGTGAGGTCAGGGTGGGGTGAATTCAGAGTGGATTGAGGTCAGAGTGCAGTGAGGTCAGAGTGGATTGGGGTCAGAGCGAGGTCAGAGTGGATTGAGGTCAGAGTGTGTTTGAGATCAGAGTTGGGTGAGGTCAGAGTGAGGTGAGGTCAGAGTCGAGTGAGGTCAGAGTAAGGTGAGGTCAGAATGGGGTGAGGTGAGAGTGGAGTGAGGTCAGAGTGAGGTGAGGTCAGATTGGTGTGAGGTTAGAGTGAGGTGACATCAGAGTGCAGTGAGGTCAGAGTGGATTGAGGTCAGAGTGGAATGAGGTCAGAGTGGAATGAGGTCAGAGTTAGGTGACATCAGAGTGGAGTGTGGTCAGAGTGGGGTGAGGTCAGAGGGGAGTGAGGTCAGAATGAGGTGACGTCAGAATGAGGTGACATCAGAGTGGAGTGAGGTCAGAGTGCAGTGAGGTCGGAGTGTGTTTGAGATCAGAGTTGGGTGAGGTCAGAGTGAGGTGAGGTCAGAGTGGAGTGAGGTCAGAGTAAGGTGAGGTCAGAATGGGGTAAGGTGCGGGTGGAGTGAGGACAGAGTGGAGTGAGGTCAGAGTGGCTTGAGGTCAGAGTGGAGTGAGGTCAGGGTGGGGTGAGGTCAGAGTGAGGTGAGATCAGAGAGGAGTGAGGTCAGAGTGGAGTAAGGTCAGAGTGGATTGGGGTCAGAGCGAGGTCAGAGTGGATTGAGGTCAGAGTGTGTTTGAGATCAGAGTTGGGTGAGGTCAGAGTGAGGTGAGGTCAGAGTGGAGTGAGGTCAGAGTGGAGTGAGGTCAGAGTGGAGTAAGGTCAGAGTGGATTGGGGTCAGAGCGAGGTCAGAGTGGATTGAGGTCAGAGTGTGTTTGAGATCAGAGTTGGGTGAGGTCAGAGTGGGGTGAAGTCAGAGTGGAGTGAGGTCAGAGTGAGGAGAGGTCAGAGTGAGATGAGGTCAGAATGGAGTGAGGTCAGAGTGGATTGAGGTCAGAGTGGAGTGAGGTCAGAGTGGAATGATGTCAGAGTTAGGTGACATCAGAGTGGAGTGTGGTCAGATTGGGGTGAGGTCAGAGTGTGTTTGAGATCAGAGTTGGGTGAGGTCAGAGTGAGGTGAGGTCAGAGTGGAGTGAGGTCAGAGTTGGGTGAGGTCAGAGTGGAGTGAGGTCAGAGTGGAGTGAGGTCAGAGTGAGGTGAGGTCAGGGTGGGGTGAGGTCAGAGTGGAGTGAGGTCAGAGAGGAGTGAGGTCAGAGTGAGGAGAGGTCAGAGTGAGGTGAGGTCAGGGTGGGGTGAGGTCAGAGTGGAGTGAGGTCAGAGAGGAGTGAGGTCAGAGTAAGGTAAGGTCACAGTGGGGTGAGGTCAGAGTGAGGTGACATCAGAGTGCAGTGAGGTCAGAGTGGATTGAGGTCAGAGTGGAGTGAGGTCAGAGTGGAATGAGGTCAGAGTGGGGTGAGGTCAGAGGGGAGTGAGATCAGAATGAGGTGACATCAGAGTGGAGTGAGGTCAGAGTGCAGTGAGGTCAGAGTGTGTTTGAGATCAGAGTTGGGTGAGGTCAGAGTGAGGTGAGGTCAGAGTGGAGTGAGGTCAGAGTAAGGTGAGGTCAGAATGGGGTGAGGTGAGAGTGGAGTGAGGTCAAAATGGAGTGAGGTCAGAGTGGGGTGAGGTCAGAGTGGAGTGAGGTCAAGGTGGGGTGAGGTCAGAGTGGATTGAGGTCAGAGTGGAGTGAGGTCAGAGTGGAATGAGGTCAGAGTGGAATGAGGTCAGAGTTAGGTGACATCAGAGTGGAGTGTGGTCAGAGTGGGGTGAGGTCAGAGGGGAGTGAGGTCAGAGTGGAATGAGGTCAGAGTGTGTTTGAGGTCAGTGTGCGGTGAGGTCAGATTGAGATGAGGTCAGATTGGAGTGAGGTCAGAGTGGAGTAAGGTCAGAGTGGATTGGGGTCAGAGCGAGGTCAGAGTGTGTTTGAGATCAGAGTTGGGTGAGGTCAGAGTGAGGTGAGGTCAGAGTGGAGTGAGGTCAGAGTTGGGTGAGGTCAGAGTGGAGTGAGGTCAGGGTGGGTTTGAGGTCAGAGTGAGGTGAGGTCAGAGAGGAGTGAGGTCAGAGTAAGGTAAGGTCACAGTGGGGTGAGGTTAGAGTGGAGTGAGGTCAGAGTGGAATGAGGTCAGAGTGGAATGAGGTCAGAGTGTGTTTGAGGTCAGTGTGCGGTGAGGTCAGATTGAGGTGAGGTCAGAGTGGAGTGAGGTCAGAGTGGAGTAAGGTCAGAGTGAGGTGAGTTCAGAGTGCAGTGAGGTCAGAATGGAGTGAGGTGAGGTCAGAGTAAGGTGAGGTCAGCGTGGGGTGAGGTGCGGGTGGAGTGAGCACAGAGTGGAGTGAGTTCAGAGTGGCTTGAGGTCAGAGTGGAGTGTGGTCAGAGTGGAATGAGGTCAGAGTGTGTTTGAGGTCAGTGTGCCGTGAGGTCAGATTGAGGTGAGGTCAGAGTGGGGTGAGGTCAGAGTGGAGTGAGGTCAGAGAGGAGTGAGGTCAGAATGGAGTGAGGTCAGATTGAGGTGAGGTCAGAGTGGAGTGAGGTCAGAGTGGAGTGAGGTCAGAGTAAGGTGAGGCCAGAATGGGGTGAGGTGCGGGTGGAGTGAGGACAGAGTGGTTTGAGGTCAGAGTGGAGTGAGATCAGAGTGAGGTGAAGTCAGAGTAAGATGTGGTCAGATTGGAGAAAGGTCAGAGTGGAGTGAGGTCAGAGTGGGGAGGGGTCAGAGTGCGGTGAGGTCAGAGTGGGGTGAGGTCAGAGTGGGCTGAGGTCAGAGTGGAGTGAGGTCAGAGTGGGCTGAGGTCAGAGTGGAGTGAGGTCAGAGTGGGTTAAAGGTCAGAGTGGGGTGAGGTCAAAGTGAGGTGAGGTCAGAGAGGAGTGAGGTCAGAGTAAGGTGAGGTCAGAGAGGGATGAGGTCAGAGTGAGGTGAGGTCAGAGAGGGATGAGGTAGGAGTGGAGTGTGGTCAGAGTGGAGTGAGGTCAGAGTGAGGTGAGGTCACAGTGGGGTGAGGTTAGAGTGGAGTGAGGTCAGAGTGGATTGAGGTCAGAGTGGAGTGAGGTCAGAGTGGAATGAGGTCAGAGTGTGTTTGAGGTCAGTGTGCGGTGAGGTCAGATTGAGGTGAGGTCAGAGTGGAGTGAGGTCAGAGTGGAATGAGGTCAGAGTGTGTTTGAGGTCAGTGTGCGGTGAGGTCAGATTGAGGTGAGGTCAGAGTGGAGTGAGGTCAGAGTGGGGTGAGATTAGAGTTGAGTGAGGTCAGAGTGGTTTGAGGTCAGAGTGTGTTTGAGGTCACTGTGCAGTGAGGTCGGATTAAGGTGAGGTCAGAGTGGAGTGAGGTCAGAGTGGAGTGAGGTCAGAGTAAGGTGAGGTCAGCATGGGGTGAGGTAAGCATGGAGTGAGGTCAGAGTGGGTTTGCGGTCAGTGTGCGGTGAGGTCAGATTGAGGTGAGGTCAGAGTGGAGTGAGGTCAGAGTGGAGTGAGGTCAGAGTAAGGTGAGGTCAGAATGGGGTGAGGTGCGGGTGGAGTGAGGACAGAGTGGAGTGAGGTCAGAGTGGTTTGAGGTCAGAGTGAGGTGAAGTCAGAGTAAGATGTGGTCAGATTGGAGAAAGGTCAAATTGGGGTGAGGTCAGAGTGGAGTGAGGTCAGAGTGGGGAGGGGTCAGAGTGGGGTGAGGTCAGAGTGAGGTGAGGTCAGAGTGGGGTGAGGTCAGAATGGGGATGAGGTCAGAGTGGGGTGAGGTCAGAGTGAGGTGAGGTCAGAGTGGAGTGAGGTTAGAGTGGGCTGAGGTCAGAGTGGAGTGAGGTCAGAGTGGGTTAAAGGACAGACTGGGGTGAGGTCAAAGTGAGGTGAGGTCAGAGAGGAGTGAGGTCAGAGTAAGGTGAGGTCAGATGGGGATGAGGTCAGAGTGGGGTGAGATCAGAGTAAGGTGATGTCTGAGTGGGGTGAGGTCAGTATGGAGTGAGGTCAGAGAGGGATGAGGTCAGAGTGAGGTGAGGTCAGAGAGGGATGAGGTCAGAGTGGAGCGAGGTCAGAGTGAGGTGAGGTCAGAGTGGGGTTAGGTCAGAGTGTGTTTGAGGTCACTGCAGTCAGGTCAGATTGAGGTGAGGTCAGAGTGGAGTGAGGTCAGAGTGGGGTGAGGTCAGAGTGAGGGGAGGTCAGAGTGGAGTGAGGTCAGAGTGGAGTGAGGTAAGCGTGGAGTGAGGTCAGAGTGGAGTGAGATCAGAGTGGGGAGGGGTCAGAGTGGAGTGAGGTCAGAGTGGTTTGAGGTCAGAGTGTGTTTGAGGTCACTGTGCAGTGAGGTCAGATTAAGGTGAGGTCAGAATGGAGTGAGGTCAGAGTGGGGTGAGGTCAGAGTGAGGGGAGGTCAGAGTGGAGTGTGGTCAGAGTGGAGTGAGGTCAGAGTAAGGTGAGGTCAGCATGGGGTGAGGTGCGGGTGGAGTGAGCACAGAGTGGAGTGAGGTCAGAGTGGTTTGAGGTCAGAGTGGAGTGAGGTAAGCGTGGAGTGAGGTCAGAGTAGAGTGAGGTCAGAGTGGAGTGAGATCAGAGTGAGGTGAAGTCAGAGTAAGATGTGGTCAGATTGGAGAAAGGTCAGATTGGGGTGAGGTCAGAGTGGAGTGAGGTCAGAGTGGGGAGGGGTCAGAGTGGGGTGAGGTCAGAGTGAGGTGAGGTCAGAGTGGGGTGAGGTCAGAATGGGGATGAGGTCAGAGTGGGGTGAGGTCAGAGTGAGGTGAGGTCAGAGTGGAGTGAGGTTAGAGTGGGCTGAGGTCAGAGTGGAGTGAGGTCAGAGTGGGTTAATGGACAGACTGGGGTGAGGTCAAAGTGAGGTGAGGTCAGAGAGGAGTGAGGTCAGAGTAAGGTGAGGTCAGATGGGGATGAGGTCAGAGTGGGGTGAGATCAGAGTAAGGTGATGTCTGAGTGGGGTGAGGTCAGTATGGAGTGAGGTCAGAGAGGGATGAGGTCAGAGTGAGGTGAGGTCAGAGAGGGATGAGGTCAGAGTGGAGCGAGGTCAGAGTGAGGTGAGATCAGAGTGAGGTGAGGTCAGAGTGGGGTTAGGTCAGAGTGAGGTGAGTTCAGAGTGCAGTGAGGTCAGAGTGGGGGGAGGTCAGAGTGTGTTTGAGGTCAGAGTGGAGTGAGGTCAGAGTGGAGTGAGGTCAGAGTGGAATGAGGTCAGAGTGTGTTTGAGGTCAGTGTGCGGTGAGGTCAGATTGAGGTGAGGTCAGAGTGGAGTGAGGTCAGAGTGGAGTAAGGTCAGAGTGAGGTGAGTTCAGAGTGCAGTGAGGTCAGAGTGGGGGGAGGTCAGAGTGAGGGGAGGTCAGAGTGGAGTGAGGTCAGAGTGGAGTGAGGTAAGCGTGGAGTGAGGTCAGAGTGGAGTGAGATCAGAGTGAGGTGAGGTCAGAATGGGGATGAGGTCAGAGTGGGGTGAGGTCAGAGTGGGGTGAGGTCAGAATGGGGATGAGGTCAGAGTGGGGTGAGGTCAGAGTGAGGTGAGGTCAGAGTGGAGTGAGGTCAGAGTGGGCTGAGGTCAGAGTGGAGTGAGGTCAGAGTGGAGCGAGGTCAGAGTGAGGTGAGATCAGAGTGAGGTGAGGTCAGAGTGGGGTTAGGTCAGAGTGCGGTGAGGTCAGAGTGGTGTGAGGTCAGAGTGCATTGAGGTCAGAGTGGGGTGAGGTCAGAGTGGAGTGAGGTCAGAGTGGAGTGAGGTCAGAATGGGGTGAGGTCAGGGTGGGGTGAAGTCAGGGTGGGGTGAATTCAGAGTGGATTGAGGTCAGAGTGCAGTGAGGTCAGAGTGGATTGGGGTCAGAGCGAGGTCAGAGTGGATTGAGGTCAGAATGTGTTTGAGATCAGAGTTGGGTGAGGTCAGAGTAAGGTGAGGTCAGAGTGGGGTGAGGTGAGAGTGGAGTGAGGTCAGAGTGGGGTGAGGTCAGAGTGGAGTGAGGTCAGAGTGGAGTGAGGTCAGAGTGGGGTGAAGTCAGAGTGGAGTGAGGTCAGAGTGAGGAGACGTCAGAGTGAGATGAGGTCAGAATGGAGTGAGGTCAGATTGGGGTGAGGTCAGAGTGGAGTGAGGTCAGAGTGAGGTGAGGTCAGATTGGTGTGAGGTTAGAGTGAGGTGACATCAGAGTGCAGTGAGGTCAGAGTGGATTGAGGTCAGAGTGGAGTGAGGTCAGAGTGGAATGAGGTCAGAGTGTGTTTGAGATCAGAGTTGGGTGAGGTCAGAGTGAGGTGAGGTCAGAGTGGAGTGAGGTCAGAGTGAGGTGAGGTGAAAGTGGAGTGAGGTCAGAGTGGAGTGAGGTCAGAGTGGTTTGAGGTCAGAGTGGTTTGAGGTCAGAGTGGAGTGAGGTCAGGGTGGGGTGAGGTCAGAGTGAGGTGAGGTCAGAGAGGAGTGAGGTCAGAGTAAGGTAAGGTCACAGTGGGGTGAGGTTAGAGTTGAGTGAGGTCAGAGTGGATTGAGGTCAGAGTGGAGTGAGGTCAGAGTGGAGTGAGGTCAGAGTGGAATGAGGTCAGAGTGTGTTTGAGGTCAGTGTGCGGTGAGGTCAGATTGAGGTGAGGTCAGAGTGGAGTGAGGTCAGAGTGGAGTAAGGTCAGAGTGAGGTGAGTTCAGAGTGCAGTGAGGTCAGAGTGTGTTTGAGGTCACTGTGCAGTCAGGTCACATTGAGATGAGGTCAGAGTGGAGTGAGGTCAGAGTGGGGTGAGGTCAGAGTGAGGGGAGGTCAGAGTGGAGTGAGGTCAGAGTGGAGTGAGGTCAGAGTAAGGTGATGTCAGCGTGGGGTGAGGTGCGGGTGGAGTGAGCACAGAGTGGAGTGAGTTCAGAGTGGTTTGAGGTCAGAGTGGAGTGTGGTCAGAGTGGAATGAGGTCAGAGTGTGTTTGAGGTCAGTGTGCGGTGAGGTCAGATTGAGGTGAGGTCAGAGTGGGGTGAGGTCAGAGTGGAATGAGGTCAGAGTGTGTTTGAGGTCACTGTGCAGTGAGGTCGGATTGAGGTGAGGTCAGAGTGGAGTGAGGTCAGAGTAAGGTGAGGTCAGAATGGTGTGAGGTCAGAGTGAGGTGAAGTCAGAGTGGGGTGAGGTCAGAGTGGAGTGAGGTCAGAGTGGGCTGAGGTCAGAGTGGAGTGAGGTCAGAGTGGGCTGAGGTCAGAGTGGAGTGAGGTCAGAGTGGGTTTAAGGTCAGAGTGGGGTGAGGTCAAAGTGAGGTGAGGTCAGAGAGGAGTGAGGTCAGAGTAAGGTGAGGTCAGATGGGAATGAGGTCAGAGTGGGGTGAGATCAGAGTAAGGTGATGTCAGAGTGGGGTGAGGTCAGTGTGGAGTAAGGTCAGAGAGGGATGAGGTCAGAGTGAGGTGAGGTCAGAGAGGGGTGAGGTCAGAGTGGAGTGAGGTCAGAGTGGAGCGAGGTCAGAGTGAGGTGAGATCAGAGTAAGGTGAGGTCAGAGTGGGGTTAGGTCAGAGTGCGGTGAGGTCCGAGTGGGGTGAGGTCAGAGTGGGGTGAGGTCACAATGGGGTGAGGTCAGGGTGGGGTGAATTCAGAGTGGATTGAGGTCAGAGTGCAGTGAGGTCAGAGTGGATTGGGGTCAGAGCGAGGTCAGAGTGGATTGAGGTCAGAGTGTGTTTGAGATCAGAGTTGGGTGAGGTCAGAGTGCTGTGAGGTCAGTATGGGGTGAGGTGAGAATGGAGTGAGGTCAGAGTGAGGTGACATCAGAGTGCAGTGAGGTCAGAGTGGATTGAGGTCAGAGTGGAGTGAGGTCAGAGTGGAATGATGTCAGAGTTAGGTGACATCAGAGTGGAGTGTGGTCAGAGTGGAGTGAGGTCAGAGTGCAGTGAGGTCGGAGTGTGTTTGAGATCAGAGTTGGGTGAGGTCAGAGTGAGGTGAGGTCAGAGTGGAGTGAGGTCAGAGTGAGGTGAGGTCAGAGTGGAGTGAGGTCAGAGTGGAGTGAGGTCAGATTGGGGTGAGGTCAGAGTGGAGTTAGGTCAGAGTGGTTTAAGGTCAGAGTGGAGTGAGGTCAGTGTGTGGTGAGATCAGATTGAGGTGAGGTCAGAGTGGAGTGAGGTCAGAGTGGAGTAAGGTCAGAGTGAGGTGAGTTCAGAGTGCAGTGAGGTCAGAGTGGGGGGAGGTCAGAGTGGAGTGAGGTCAGAGTGGGGTGAGGTCAGAGTGAGGGGAGGTCAGAGTGGAGTGAGGTCAGAGTGGAGTGAGGTCAGAGTGAGGTGAAGTCAGAGTAAGATGTGGTCAGATTGGAGAAAGGTCAGATTGGGGTGAGGTCAGAGTGGAGTGAGGTCAGAGTGGGGAGGAGTCAGAGTGGGGTGAGGTCAGAGTGAGGTGAGGTCAGAGTGGAGTGAGGTCAGAGTGGAGTGAGGTCAGAGTGGGCTGAGGTCAGAGTGGAGTGAGGTCAGAGTGGGTTTAAGGTCAGAGTGGGGTGAGGTCAAAGTGAGGTGAGGTGAGAGAGGAGTGAGGTCAGAGTAAGGTGATGTCAGAGTGGGGTGAGGTCAGTGTGGAGTGAGGTCAGAGAGGGATGAGGTCAGAGTGAGGTGAGGTCAGAGAGGGGTGACATCAGAGTGCAGTGAGGTCAGAGTGGTTTGAGGTCAGAGTGCAGTGAGGTCAGAGTGGAGTGTGGTCAGAGTGGGGTGAGGTCAGAGTGGAGTGAGGTCAGAATGAGGTGACATCAGAGTGCAGTGAGGTCAGAGTGTGTTTGAGATCAGAGTTGGGTGAGGTCAGAGTGAGGTAAGGTCAGAGTGGAGTGAGGTCAGAGTTGGGTGAGGTGAGAGTGGAGTGAGGTCAGAGTGGAGTGAGGTCAGAGTAAGGTGAGGTCAGAATGGGGTGAGGTCAGAGTGGAGTGAGGTCAGAGTGGTTTGAGGTCAGAGTGGAGTGAGGTCAGGGTGGGGTGAGGTCAGAGTGAGGTGAGGTCAGAGAGGAGTGAGGTCAGAGTAAGGTAAGGTCACAGTGGGGTGAGGTTAGAGTTGAGTGAGGTCAGAGTGGATTGAGGTCAGAGTGGAGTGAGGTCAGAGTGGAGTGAGTTCAGAGTGGAATGAGGTCAGAGTGTGTTTGAGGTCAGTGTGCGGTGAGGTCAGAATGGGGTGAGGTGCGGGTGGAGTGAGGACAGAGTGGAGTGAGGTCAGAGTGGTTTGAGGTCAGAGTGGAGTGAGGTCAGAGTGGAGTGAGGTCAGAGTGAGGTGAAGTCAGAGTAAGATGTGGTCAGATTGGAGAAAGGTCAAATTGGGGTGAGGTCAGAGTGGAGTGAGGTCAGAGTGGGGAGGGGTCAGAGTGGGGTGAGGTCAGAGTGAGGTGAGGTCAGAGTGGGGTGAGGTCAGAATGGGGATGAGGTCAGAGTGGGGTGAGGTCAGAGTGAGGTGAGGTCAGAGTGGAGTGAGGTTAGAGTGGGCTGAGGTCAGAGTGGAGTGAGGTCAGAGTGGGTTAAAGGACAGACTGGGGTGAGGTCAAAGTGAGGTGAGGTCAGAGAGGAGTGAGGTCAGAGTAAGGTGAGGTCAGATGGGGATGAGGTCAGAGTGGGGTGAGATCAGAGTAAGGTGATGTCTGAGTGGGGTGAGGTCAGTATGGAGTGAGGTCAGAGAGGGATGAGGTCAGAGTGAGGTGAGGTCAGAGAGGGATGAGGTCAGAGTGGAGCGAGGTCAGAGTGAGGTGAGGTCAGAGTGGGGTTAGGTCAGAGTGTGTTTGAGGTCACTGCAGTCAGGTCAGATTGAGGTGAGGTCAGAGTGGAGTGAGGTCAGAGTGGGGTGAGGTCAGAGTGAGGGGAGGTCAGAGTGGAGTGAGGTCAGAGTGGAGTGAGGTAAGCGTGGAGTGAGGTCAGAGTGGAGTGAGATCAGAGTGGGGAGGGGTCAGAGTGGAGTGAGGTCAGAGTGGTTTGAGGTCAGAGTGTGTTTGAGGTCACTGTGCAGTGAGGTCAGATTAAGGTGAGGTCAGAATGGAGTGAGGTCAGAGTGGGGTGAGGTCAGAGTGAGGGGAGGTCAGAGTGGAGTGTGGTCAGAGTGGAGTGAGGTCAGAGTAAGGTGAGGTCAGCATGGGGTGAGGTGCGGGTGGAGTGAGCACAGAGTGGAGTGAGGTCAGAGTGGTTTGAGGTCAGAGTGGAGTGAGGTAAGCGTGGAGTGAGGTCAGAGTAGAGTGAGGTCAGAGTGGAGTGAGATCAGAGTGAGGTGAAGTCAGAGTAAGATGTGGTCAGATTGGAGAAAGGTCAGATTGGGGTGAGGTCAGAGTGGAGTGAGGTCAGAGTGGGGAGGGGTCAGAGTGGGGTGAGGTCAGAGTGAGGTGAGGTCAGAGTGGGGTGAGGTCAGAATGGGGATGAGGTCAGAGTGGGGTGAGGTCAGAGTGAGGTGAGGTCAGAGTGGGGATGAGGTCAGAGTGGAGTGAGGTTAGAGTGGGCTGAGGTCAGAGTGGAGTGAGGTCAGAGTGGGTTAATGGACAGACTGGGGTGAGGTCAAAGTGAGGTGAGGTCAGAGAGGAGTGAGGTCAGAGTAAGGTGAGGTCAGATGGGGATGAGGTCAGAGTGGGGTGAGATCAGAGTAAGGTGATGTCTGAGTGGGGTGAGGTCAGTATGGAGTGAGGTCAGAGAGGGATGAGGTCAGAGTGAGGTGAGGTCAGAGAGGGATGAGGTCAGAGTGGAGCGAGGTCAGAGTGAGGTGAGATCAGAGTGAGGTGAGGTCAGAGTGGGGTTAGGTCAGAGTGAGGTGAGTTCAGAGTGCAGTGAGGTCAGAGTGGGGGGAGGTCAGAGTGTGTTTGAGGTCAGAGTGGAGTGAGGTCAGAGTGGAGTGAGGTCAGAGTGGAATGAGGTCAGAGTGTGTTTGAGGTCAGTGTGCGGTGAGGTCAGATTGAGGTGAGGTCAGAGTGGAGTGAGGTCAGAGTGGAGTAAGGTCAGAGTGAGGTGAGTTCAGAGTGCAGTGAGGTCAGAGTGGGGGGAGGTCAGAGTGAGGGGAGGTCAGAGTGGAGTGAGGTCAGAGTGGAGTGAGGTAAGCGTGGAGTGAGGTCAGAGTGGAGTGAGATCAGAGTGAGGTGAGGTCAGAATGGGGATGAGGTCAGAGTGGGGTGAGGTCAGAGTGGGGTGAGGTCAGAATGGGGATGAGGTCAGAGTGGGGTGAGGTCAGAGTGAGGTGAGGTCAGAGTGGAGTGAGGTCAGAGTGGGCTGAGGTCAGAGTGGAGTGAGGTCAGAGTGGAGCGAGGTCAGAGTGAGGTGAGATCAGAGTGAGGTGAGGTCAGAGTGGGGTTAGGTCAGAGTGCGGTGAGGTCAGAGTGGTGTGAGGTCAGAGTGCATTGAGGTCAGAGTGGGGTGAAGTCAGAGTGGATTAAGGACAGAGTGGAGTGAGGTCAGAGTGAGTTTGAGGTCAGAGTGGGTTCGAGGTCCGAGTGGGGTGAGGTCAGAGTGGATTGAGGTCAGAGTGCAGTGAGGTCAGAGTGGATTGGGGTCAGAGCGAGGTCAGAGTGGATTGAGGTCAGAATGTGTTTGAGATCAGAGTTGGGTGAGGTCAGAGTAAGGTGAGGTCAGTGTGGGGTGAGGTGAGAGTGGAGTGAGGTCAGAGTGGGGTGAGGTCAGAGTGGAGTGAGGTCAGAGTGGAGTGAGGTCAGAGTGGGGTGAAGTCAGAGTGGAGTGAGGTCAGAGTGAGGAGACGTCAGAGTGAGATGAGGTCAGAATGGAGTGAGGTCAGATTGGGGTGAGGTCAGAGTGGAGTGAGGTCAGAGTGAGGTGAGGTCAGATTGGTGTGAGGTTAGAGTGAGGTGACATCAGAGTGCAGTGAGGTCAGAGTGGATTGAGGTCAGAGTGGAGTGAGGTCAGAGTGGAATGAGGTCAGAGTTAGGTGACATCAGAGTGGAGTGTGGTCAGAGTGGGGTGAGGTCAGAGGGGAGTGAGGTCAGAGTGTGTTTGAGATCAGAGTTGGGTGAGGTCAGAGTGAGGTGAGGTCAGAGTGGAGTGAGGTCAGAGTGAGGTGAGGTGAAAGTGGAGTGAGGTCAGAGTGGAGTGAGGTCAGAGTGGTTTGAGGTCAGAGTGGTTTGAGGTCAGAGTGGAGTGAGGTCAGGGTGGGGTGAGGTCAGAGTGAGGTGAGGTCAGAGAGGAGTGAGGTCAGAGTAAGGTAAGGTCACAGTGGGGTGAGGTTAGAGTTGAGTGAGGTCAGAGTGGATTGAGGTCAGAGTGGAGTGAGGTCAGAGTGGAGTGAGGTCAGAGTGGAATGAGGTCAGAGTGTGTTTGAGGTCAGTGTGCGGTGAGGTCAGATTGAGGTGAGGTCAGAGTGGAGTGAGGTCAGAGTGGAGTAAGGTCAGAGTGAGGTGAGTTCAGAGTGCAGTGAGGTCAGAGTGTGTTTGAGGTCACTGTGCAGTCAGGTCACATTGAGATGAGGTCAGAGTGGAGTGAGGTCAGAGTGGGGTGAGGTCAGAGTGAGGGGAGGTCAGAGTGGAGTGAGGTCAGAGTGGAGTGAGGTCAGAGTAAGGTGATGTCAGCGTGGGGTGAGGTGCGGGTGGAGTGAGCACAGAGTGGAGTGAGTTCAGAGTGGTTTGAGGTCAGAGTGGAGTGTGGTCAGAGTGGAATGAGGTCAGAGTGTGTTTGAGGTCAGTGTGCGGTGAGGTCAGATTGAGGTGAGGTCAGAGTGGGGTGAGGTCAGAGTGGAATGAGGTCAGAGTGTGTTTGAGGTCACTGTGCAGTGAGGTCGGATTGAGGTGAGGTCAGAGTGGAGTGAGGTCAGAGTAAGGTGAGGTCAGAATGGTGTGAGGTCAGAGTGAGGTGAAGTCAGAGTGGGGTGAGGTCAGAGTGGAGTGAGGTCAGAGTGGGCTGAGGTCAGAGTGGAGTGAGGTCAGAGTGGGCTGAGGTCAGAGTGGAGTGAGGTCAGAGTGGGTTTAAGGTCAGAGTGGGGTGAGGTCAAAGTGAGGTGAGGTCAGAGAGGAGTGAGGTCAGAGTAAGGTGAGGTCAGATGGGAATGAGGTCAGAGTGGGGTGAGATCAGAGTAAGGTGATGTCAGAGTGGGGTGAGGTCAGTGTGGAGTAAGGTCAGAGAGGGATGAGGTCAGAGTGAGGTGAGGTCAGAGAGGGGTGAGGTCAGAGTGGAGTGAGGTCAGAGTGGAGCGAGGTCAGAGTGAGGTGAGATCAGAGTAAGGTGAGGTCAGAGTGGGGTTAGGTCAGAGTGCGGTGAGGTCCGAGTGGGGTGAGGTCAGAGTGGGGTGAGGTCACAATGGGGTGAGGTCAGGGTGGGGTGAATTCAGAGTGGATTGAGGTCAGAGTGCAGTGAGGTCAGAGTGGATTGGGGTCAGAGCGAGGTCAGAGTGGATTGAGGTCAGAGTGTGTTTGAGATCAGAGTTGGGTGAGGTCAGAGTGCTGTGAGGTCAGTATGGGGTGAGGTGAGAATGGAGTGAGGTCAGAGTGAGGTGACATCAGAGTGCAGTGAGGTCAGAGTGGATTGAGGTCAGAGTGGAGTGAGGTCAGAGTGGAATGATGTCAGAGTTAGGTGACATCAGAGTGGAGTGTGGTCAGAGTGGAGTGAGGTCAGAGTGCAGTGAGGTCGGAGTGTGTTTGAGATCAGAGTTGGGTGAGGTCAGAGTGAGGTGAGGTCAGAGTGGAGTGAGGTCAGAGTGAGGTGAGGTCAGAGTGGAGTGAGGTCAGAGTGGAGTGAGGTCAGATTGGGGTGAGGTCAGAGTGGAGTTAGGTCAGAGTGGTTTAAGGTCAGAGTGGAGTGAGGTCAGTGTGTGGTGAGATCAGATTGAGGTGAGGTCAGAGTGGAGTGAGGTCAGAGTGGAGTAAGGTCAGAGTGAGGTGAGTTCAGAGTGCAGTGAGGTCAGAGTGGGGGGAGGTCAGAGTGGAGTGAGGTCAGAGTGGGGTGAGGTCAGAGTGAGGGGAGGTCAGAGTGGAGTGAGGTCAGAGTGGAGTGAGGTCAGAGTGAGGTGAAGTCAGAGTAAGATGTGGTCAGATTGGAGAAAGGTCAGATTGGGGTGAGGTCAGAGTGGAGTGAGGTCAGAGTGGGGAGGAGTCAGAGTGGGGTGAGGTCAGAGTGAGGTGAGGTCAGAGTGGGGTGAGGTCAGAGTGGAGTGAGGTCAGAGTGGGCTGAGGTCAGAGTGGAGTGAGGTCAGAGTGGGTTTAAGGTCAGAGTGGGGTGAGGTCAAAGTGAGGTGAGGTGAGAGAGGAGTGAGGTCAGAGTAAGGTGATGTCAGAGTGGGGTGAGGTCAGTGTGGAGTGAGGTCAGAGAGGGATGAGGTCAGAGTGAGGTGAGGTCAGAGAGGGGTGACATCAGAGTGCAGTGAGGTCAGAGTGGTTTGAGGTCAGAGTGCAGTGAGGTCAGAGTGGAGTGTGGTCAGAGTGGGGTGAGGTCAGAGTGGAGTGAGGTCAGAATGAGGTGACATCAGAGTGCAGTGAGGTCAGAGTGTGTTTGAGATCAGAGTTGGGTGAGGTCAGAGTGAGGTAAGGTCAGAGTGGAGTGAGGTCAGAGTTGGGTGAGGTGAGAGTGGAGTGAGGTCAGAGTGGAGTGAGGTCAGAGTAAGGTGAGGTCAGAATGGGGTGAGGTCAGAGTGGAGTGAGGTCAGAGTGGTTTGAGGTCAGAGTGGAGTGAGGTCAGGGTGGGGTGAGGTCAGAGTGAGGTGAGGTCAGAGAGGAGTGAGGTCAGAGTAAGGTAAGGTCACAGTGGGGTGAGGTTAGAGTTGAGTGAGGTCAGAGTGGATTGAGGTCAGAGTGGAGTGAGGTCAGAGTGGAGTGAGTTCAGAGTGGAATGAGGTCAGAGTGTGTTTGAGGTCAGTGTGCGGTGAGGTCAGATTGAGGTGAGGTCAGAGTGGAGTGAGGTCAGAGTGGAGTAAGGTCAGAGTGAGGTGAGTTCAGAGTGCAGTGAGGTCAGAGTGGAGTGAGGTCAGAGTGGAATGAGGTCAGAGTGTGTTTGAGGTCAGTGTGCGGTGAAGTCAGATTGAGATGAGGTCAGAGTGGAGTGAGGTCAGAGTGGGGTGAGGTCAGAGTGAGGGGAGGTCAGAGTGGAGTGAGGTCAGAGTGGAGTGAGGTCAGAGTAAGGTGAGGTCAGCGTGGGGTGAGGTGCGGGTGGAGTGAGCACAGAGTGGAGTGAGTTCAGAGTGGTTTGAGGTCAGAGTGGAGTGAGGTCAGAGTGGAATGAGGTCAGAGTTAGGTGACATCAGAGTGGAGTGTGGTCAGAGTGGGGTGAGATCAGAGTGGGGTGAGGTCAGAGTGCATTGAGGTCAGAGTGGGGTGAAGTCAGAGTGGGGTGAGGTCAGAGTGGGTTCGAGGTCCGAGTGGGGTGAAGTCACAATGGGGTGAGGTCAGGGTGGGGTGAAGTCAGAGTGGATTGGGGTCAGAGCGAGGTCAGAGTGGATTGAGGTCAGAGTGTGTTTGAGATCAGAGTTGGGTGAGGTCAGAGTGAGGTGAGGTCAGAGTGGAGTGAGGTCAGAGTAAGGTGAGGTCAGAATGGGGTGAGGTGAGAGTGGAGTGAGGTCAGAATGGACTGAGGTCAGAGTGGAGTGAGGTCAGAGTGGAGTGAGGTCAGAGTGAGGTGAGGTCAGATTGGTGTGAGGTCAGAGTGAGGTGACATCAGAGTTGGGTGAGGTCAGAGTGAGGTGAGGTCAGAGTGGAGTGAGGTCAGAGTGAGGTGAGGTCAGAGTGGAGTGAGGTCAGATTGGTTTGAGGTCAGAGTGGAGTGAGGTCAGGGTGCATTGAGGTCAGAGTGAGGTGAGGTCAGAGTGGAGTGAGGTCAGAGTGTGTTTGAGGTCAGTGTGCGGTGAGGTCAGATTGAGGTGAGGTCAGAGTGGAGTGAGGTCAGAGTGGAGTAAGGTCAGAGTGGATTGGGGTCAGAGCGAGGTCAGAGTGTGTTTGAGATCAGAGTTGGGTGAGGTCAGAGTGAGGTGAGGTCAGAGTGGAGTGAGGTCAGAGTAAGGTGAGGTCAGAATGGGGTGAGGTGAGAGTGGAGTGAGGTCAGAATGGAGTGAGGTCAGAGTGGGGTGAGGTCAGAGTGAGATGAGGTCAGAGTGAGATGAGGTCAGAATGGAGTGAGGTCAGATTGGGGTGAGGTCAGAGTGGAGTGAGGTCAGAGTGAGGTGAGGTCAGATTGGTGTGAGCTCAGAGTGAGGTGACATCAGAGTGCAGTGAGGTCAGAGTGGATTGAGGTCAGAGTGGAGTGAGGTCAGAGTGGAGAGAGGTCAGAGTAAGGTGAGGTCAGAATGGGGTGAGGTCAGAGTGGAGTGAGGTCAGGGTGGGGTGAGGTCAGAGTGGGGTGAGGTCAGAGAGGAGTGAGGTCAGAGTAAGGTAAGGTCACAGTGGGGTGAGGTTAGAGTTGAGTGAGGTCAGAGTGGATTGAGGTCAGAGTGGAGTGAGGTCAGAGTGGAGTGAGGTCAGAGTGGAATGAGGTCAGAGTGTGTTTGAGGTCAGTGTGCGGTGAGGTCAGATTGCGGTGAGGTCAGAGTGGAGTGAGGTCAGAGTGCAGTAAGGTCAGAGTTAGGTGAGTTCAGAGTGCAGTGAGGTCAGAGTGAGGTGAGGTCAGTGTGGGGTGAGGTCAGAGTGAGGTGAGGTCAGAGTGGGGTGAGGTCAGAGTGGAGTGAGGTCAGAGTGGGCTGACGTCAGAGTGGAGTGAGGTCAGAGTGGGTTTAAGGTCAGAGTGGGGTGAGGTCAAAGTGAGGTGAGGTCAGAGAGGAGTGAGGTCAGAGTAAGGTGAGGTCAGATGGGAATGAGGTCAGAGTGGGGTGAGATCAGAGTAAGGTGATGTCAGAGTGGGGTAAGGTCAGTGTGGAGTAAGGTCAGAGAGGGATGAGGTCAGAGTGAGGTGAGGTCAGAGAGGGGTGAGGTCAGAGTGGAGTGAGGTCAGAGTGGAGCGAGGTCAGAGTGAGGTGAGATCAGAGTAAGGTGAGGTCAGAGTGGGGTTAGGTCAGAGTGCGGTGAGGTCAGAGTGGAGTGAGGTCAGAGTGGGTTTGAGGTCAGAGTGGGTTCGAGGTCCGAGTGAGGTGAGGTCCGAGTGAGGTGAGGTCCGAGTGAGGTGAGGTCACAATGGGGTGAGGTCAGAGTGAGGTGAGGTCCGAGTGAGGTGAGGTCCGAGTGAGGTGAGGTCACAATGGGGTGAGGTCAGGGTGGGGTGAAGTCAGGGTGGATTGAGGTCAGAGTGCAGTGAGGTCAGAGTGGATTGGGGTCAGAGCGAGGTCAGAGTGGATTGAGGTCAGAGTGTGTTTGAGATCAGAGTTGGTGGAGGTCAGAGTGAGGTGAGGTCAGAGTGGAGTGAGGTCAGAGTAAGGTGAGGTCAGTATGGGGTGAGGTGAGAGTGGAGTGAGGTCAGAGTGAGGTGAGGTCAGATTGGTGTGAGGTTAGAGTGAGGTGACATCAGAGTGCAGTGAGGTCAGAGTGGATTGAGGTCAGAGTGGAATGAGGTCAGAGTTAGGTGACATCAGAGTGGAGTGTGGTCAGAGTGGGGTGAGGTCAGAGGGGAGTGAGGTCAGAATGAGGTGACGTCAGAGTGGAGTGAGGTCAGAGTGCAGTGAGGTCGGAGTGCAGTGAGGTCAGAGTGTGTTTGAGATCAGAGTTGGGTGAGGTCAGAGTGAGGTGAGGTGAGAGTGGAGTGAGGTCAGATTGAGGTGAGGTCAGAGTGGAGTGAGGTCAGAGTGGGGTGAGGTCAGAGTGAGGTGAGGTGAGAGTGGAGTGAGGTCAGAGTGAGGTGAGGTCAGAGTGAGGTGAGGTGAGAGTGGAGTGAGGTCAGATTGAGGTGAGGTCAGAGTGGAGTGAGGTCAGAGTGGGGTGAGGTCAGAGTGGAGTGAGGTCAGAGTGAGGTGATGTCAGAGTGGGGTGAGGTCAGTGTGGGGTGAAGTCAGAGTGGGGTGAGGTCAGAGTGGGGTGAGGTCAGAGTGGAGTGAAGTCAGAGTGGGGTGAGGTCAGAGTGCATTGAGGTCAGAGTGGGGTGAAGTCAGAGTGGGGTGAGGTCAGAGTGGATTAAGGACAGAGTGGAGTGAGGTCAGAGTGGGGTGAGGTCAGAGTGGGGTGAGGTCACAATGGGGTGAGGTCAGGGTGGGGTGAAGTCAGAGTGGATTGAGGTCAGAGTGCAGTGAGGTCAGAGTGGATTGGGGTCAGAGCGAGGTCAGAGTGGATTGAGGTCAGACTGTGTTTGAGATCAGAGTTGGGTGAGGTCAGAGTGAGGTGAGGTCAGAATGGAGTGAGGTCAGAGTAAGGTGAGGTCAGTATGGGGTGAGGTGAGAGTGGAGTGAGGTCAGAGTGCAGTGAGGTCAGAGTGGGGTGAAGTCAGAGTGAGGAGAGGTCAGAGTGAGATGAGGTCAGAATGGAGTGAGGTCAGATTGGGGTGAGGTCAGAGTGGAGTGAGGTCAGAGTGAGGTGAGGTCAGATTGGTGTGAGGTTAGAGTGAGGTGACATCAGAGCGCAGTGAGGTCAGAGTGGATTGAGGTCAGAGTGGAGTGAGGTCAGAGTGGAATGAGGTCAGAGTTAGGTGACATCAGAGTGGAGTGTGGTCAGAGTGGGGTGAGGTCAGAGGGGAGTGAGGTCAGAATGAGGTGACGTCAGAATGAGGTGACATCAGAGTGGAGTGAGGTCAGAGTGCAGTGAGGTCGGAGTGTGTTTGAGATCAGAGTTGGGTGAGGTCAGAGTGAGGTGAGGTCAGAGTGGAGTGAGGTCAGAGTGAGGTGAGGTGAGAGTGGAGTGAGGTCAGAGTGGAGTGAGGTCAGAGTAAGGTGAGGTCAGAATGGGGTGAGGTCAGAGTAAGGTAAGGTCACAGTGGGGTGAGGTTAGAGTTGAGTGAGATCAGAGTGGAGTGAGATCAGAGTGGAATGAGGTCAGAGTGGAGTGAGGACAGAGTGGAGTGAGGTCAGAGTGGTTTGAGGTCAGAGTGGAGTGAGGTCAGGGTGGGGTGAGGTCAGAGTGAGGTGAGGTCAGAGAGGAGTGAGGTCAGAGTAAGGTAAGGTCACAGTGGGGTGAGGTTAGAGTTGAGTGAGGTCAGAGTGGAGTGAGGTCAGAGTGGAATGAGGTCAGAGTGTGTTTGAGGTCAGTGTGGAGTGAGGTCAGGGTGGGGTGAGGTCAGATTGAGGTGAGGTCAGAGTGGAGTGAGGTCAGAGTAAGATGAGGTCAGAATGGGGTGAGGTGCGGGTGGAGTGAGGACAGAGTGGAGTGAGGTCAGAGTGGAGTGAGGTCAGAATGGAGTGAGGTCAGGGTGGGGTGAGTTCAGAGTGAGGTGAGGTCAGAGGGGAGTGAGGTCAGAGTAAGGTAAGGTCACAGTGGGGTGAGGTTAGAGTTGAGTGAGGTCAGAGTGGATTGAGGTCAGAGTGGAGTGAGGTCAGAGTGGAGTGAGGTCAGATTGAGGTGAGGTCAGAGTGGAGTGAGGTCAGAGTGCAGTAAGGTCAGAGTGAGGTGAGTTCAGAATGCAGTGAGGTCAGAGTGGAGTGAGGTCAGAGTAAGGTGAGGTCAGCATGGGGTGAGGTGCGGGTGGAGTGAGCACAGAGTGGAGTGAGGTCAGAGTGGGTTTGACATCAGAGTGGAGTGAGGTCAGAGTGGAGTGAGGTCAGAGTTGGGTGAGGTCAGAGTGTGTTTGAGGTCAGTGTGCGGTGAGGTCAGATTGAGGTGAGGTCAGAGTGGGGTGAGTTCAGAGTGGGGTGAGATTAGAGTTGAGTGAGGTCAGAGTGGTTTGAGGTCAGAGTGGAGTGAGGTCAGAGTGGAATGAGGTCAGAGTGTGTTTGAGGTCACTGTGCAGTGAGGTCGGATTAAGGTGAGGTCAGAGTGGAGTGAGGTCAGAGTAAGGTGAGGTCAGAATGGGGTGAGGTCAGAGTGGGCTGAGGTCAGAGTGGGCTGAGGTCAGAGTGGGGTGAGGTCAGAATGGGGTGAGGTGCGGGTGGAGTGAGGACAGAGTGGAGTGAGGTAAGCGTGGAGTGAGGTCAGATTGGAGAAAGGTCAGAATGGGGTGAGGTCAGAGTGGGGTGAGGTCAGAGTGAGGTGAGGTCAGAGTGGGGTGAGGTCAGAGTGGGCTGAGGTCAGAGTGGGGTGAGGTCAGAGTGGAGTGAGGTCAGAGTGGGCTGAGGTCAGAGTGGAGTGAGGTCAGAGTGGGTTTAAGGTCAGAGTGGGGTGAGGTCAAAGTGAGGTGAGGTCAGAGAGGAGTGAGGTCATAGTAAGGTGAGGTCAGATGGGGATGAGGTCAGAGTGGGGTGAGATCAGAGTGCGGTGAGGTCAGAGTGGTGTGTGGTCAGAGTGCATTGAGGTCAGAGTGCATTGAGGTCAGAGTGGGGTGAAGTCAGAGTGGGGTGAGGTCAGAGTGGATTAAGGACGGAGTGGAGTGAGGTCAGAGTGAGTTTGAGGTCAGAGTGGGTTCGAGGTCCGAGTGAGGTGAGGTCCGAGTGGGGTGAGGTCAGAGTGGAGTGAGGTCAGAATGGGGTGAGGTCAGGGTGGGGTGAGGTCAGAGTGGATTGAGGTCAGAGTGCAGTGAGGTCAGAGTGGATTGGGGTCAGAGCGAGGTCAGAGTGAATTGAGGTCAGAGTGTGTTTGAGATCAGAGTTGGGTGAGGTCAGAGGGGAGTGAGGTCAGAGTGGAGTGAGGTCAGAGTGGAGTGAGGTCAGAGTAAGGTGAGGTCAGAGTGGGATGAAGTCAGAGTGGAGTGAGGTCAGAGTGAGGAGAGGTCAGAGTGAGATGAGGTCAGAATGGAGTGAGGTCAGAGTGGAATGAGGTCAGAGTGAGGTGACACCAGAGTGGAGTGTGGTCAGAGTGGGGTGAGGTCAGAGGGGAGTGAGGTCAGAATGAGGTGACGTCAGAATGAGGTGACATCGGAGTGGAGTGAGGTCAGAGTGCAGTGAGGTCAGAGTGGAGTGAGGTCAGAGTAAGGTGAGGTCAGAATGGGGTGAGGTGAGAGTGGAGTGAGGTCAGAATGGAGTGAGGTCAGAGTGGGGTGAGGTCAGAATGGAGTGAGGTCAGAGTGAGGTGAGGTCAGAGTGGGGTGAGGTCAGAATGCGGTGAAGTCAGAGTGGAGTAAGGTCAGAGTGAGGTTAGGTCACAGTGGTGAGGTTAGAGTTGAGTGAGGTCAGAGTGGATTGAGGTCAGAGTGGAGTGAGGTCAGAGTGAGGAGAGGTCAGAGTGAGATAAGGTCAGAATGGAGTGAGGTCAGATTGGGGTGTGGTCAGAGTGCTGTGAGGTCAGAGTGGAGTGAGATGAGGGTGGAGTGAGGTCAGAGTGCGGTGAGGTCAGAGTGCGGTGAGGTCAGAGTGGGGTGAGGTCAGAGTGCGGTGCGATCAGAGTGGGGTGAGGTCAGAGGGGAGTGAGGTCAGAGTGGATTGAGGTCAGAGTGGAGTGAGGTTAGAGTGAGGTGAGGTCAGAGTGGAGTGAGGTCATAGTGAGGTGAAGTCAGTGTAAGATGTGGTCAGATTGGAGAAAGGTCAGATGGGGGTGAGGTCAGAGTGGAGTGAGGTCCGAGTGCGGTGAGGTCAGAGTGTGTTTGAGATGAGAGTGAACTAGAGGTCAGAGTGGGTTTAAGGTCAGAGTGGGGTGAGGTCAAAGTGAGTTGAGGTCAGAGAGGAGTGAGGTCCGAGTAAGGTGAGATCTGATGGGGATGAGGTCAGAGTGGGGTGTGATCAGAGTAAGGTGCGGTCAGAATGTGGTGAGGTCAGAGTGGAGTGAGGTTAGAGTGAGGTCAGGTCAGAGTGAGGTGAGGTCAGAGTGAGGTGAAGTCAGAGTGAGATGTGGTCAGATTGGGGTGAGGTCAGAGTGGAGTGAGGTCAGAGTGGAGTGAGGTCAGAGGGGAGTGAGGTCAGAGGGGAGTGAGGTCAGATTGGGGTGAGGTCAGAGTGGAGTGAGGTCAGAGTGGAGTGAGGTCAGAGGGGAGTGTGGTCAGATTGGGGTGAGGTCAGAGCGGAGTGACATCAGAGTGCCATGAGGTCAGAGTCTGTTGGGGTCAGAGTGGAGTGAGATCAGAGTGAGGTGAGGTCAGAGTAAGATGTGGTCAGATTGGAGAAAGGTCAGATTGGGGTGAGGTCAGAGTGAGGTGAGGTCAGAGAGGAATGAGGTCAGAGTAAGGTGAGGTCAGATGGGGATGAGGTCAGAGTGGGGTGAGATCAGAGTAAGGTGATGTCAGAGTGGGGTGAGGTCAGTGTGGAGTGAGGTCAGAGAGGGATGAGGTCAGAGTGAGGTGAGGTCAGAGAGGGATGAGGTCAGAGTGGAGTGAGGTCAGAGTGGAGCGAGGTCAGAGTGAGGTGAGATCAGAGTGAGGTGATGTCAGAGGGGAGTGAGGTCAGAGTGCAGTGAGGTCGGAGTGTGTTTGAGATCAGAGTTGGGTGAGGTCAGAGTGAGGTGAGGTCAGAGTGGAGTGAGGTCAGAGTGAGGTGAGGTCAGAGTGGAGTGAGGTCAGAGTGGAGTGAGGTCAGAGAGGGGTGAGGTCAGAGTGGAGTGAGGTCAAGGTGGGGTGATATCAGAGTGAGATGAAATCAGATTGGAGTGAGGTCAGAGTGAGGAGAGGTCAGAGTGAGATGAGGTCAGAATGGAGTGAGGTCAGATTGGGGTGTGGTCAGAGTGGGGTGAGGTCTGAGGGGAGTGAGGTCAGAGTGTGTTTGAGGTCAGAGTGGAGTGAGGTCAGGGTGGGGTGAGGTCAGAGGGGAGTGAGGTCAGAGTGTGTTTGAGGTCAGAGTGGAGTGAGGTCAGGGTGGGGTGAGGTCAGAGTGGGGTGAGGTCTGAGTGTGTTTGAGGTCAGAGTGGAGTGAGGTCAGGGTGGGGTGAGGTCAGAGTGGATTGGGGTCAGAGCGAGGTCAGAGTGGAGTGAGGTCAGAGTGAGGTGAGGTCAGAGTGAGGTGAGGTCAGAGTGGAGTGAGGTCAGAGTCAGGTGAGGTCAGAATGGGGTGAGGTGAGAGTGGAGTGTGGTCAAAATGGAGTGAGGTCAGAGTCGGGTGAGTTCAGAGTGCAGTGAGGTCAGCGTGGGTTTGAGGTCTGAGTGGGGTGAGGTCAGAGTAAGGTGAGGTCAGAATGGGGTGAGGTCAGAGTGCAGTGAGGTCAGAGTGGAGTGAGGTCAGAGTGGGGTGAGGTCAAAGTGGGGTGAGGTCAAAGTGGGGTGAGGACAGAGTGAGGTGAGGTCAGAGTGGGGAGAGGTCAGAGTGGAGTGAGGTCAGAGTGGGGTGAGGTCAGAGTGAGGTGAGGTCAGAGTGGAGTGAGGTCAGAGAGAGGTGAGATCAGAGGGGAGTGAGGTCAGATGGGGATGAGGTCAGAGTGGGGTGAGGACAGAGTGAGGTGAGGTCAGAGTGGGGAGAGGTCAGAGTGGAGTGAGGTCAGAGTGGGGTGAGGTCAGAGTGAGGTGAGGTCAGAGTGGAGTGAGGTCAGAGTAAGGTGAGGTCAGATTGGGGTGAGGTGCGGGTGGAGTGAGGACAGAGTGGAGTGAGGTCAGAGTGGTTTGAGGTCAGAGTGGAGTGAGGTCAGAGTGGGGTGAGGTCTGAGGGGAGTGAGGTCACAATGGCGTGAGGTCAGGGTGGGGTGAAGTCAGTGTGGGGTGAGGTCAGATTGGAGTAAGGTCAGAGTGAGGTAAGGTCACAGTGGGGTGAGGTTAGATTTGAGTGAGGTCAGAGTGGATTGAGGTCAGAGTGGAGTGAGGTCAGAGTGGAATGAGGTCAGAGTGTGTTTGAGGTCACTGTGCAGTGAGGTCGGATTGAGGTGAGGTCAGAGTGGAGTGAGGTCAGAGTGGAGTGAGGTCAGAGTAAGGTGAGGTCAGAGTGGGGTGAGGTGCGGGTTGAGTGAGGACAGAGTGGAGTGAGGTCAGAGTGGTTTGAGGTCAGAGTGGAGTGAGGTAAGCGTGGAGTGAGGTCAGAGTGGGTTTGACGTCAGAGTGCAATGAGGTCAGGGTGGGGTGAGGTCAGAGTGAGGGGAGGTCAGAGTAGGTAAGGTTACAGTGGGGTGAGGTTAGAGTTGAGTGAGGTCAGAGTGGCGTGAGGTCAGAGTGGAGTGAGGTCAGAGTGGAATGAGGTCAGAGTGTTTTTGAGGTCAGTGTGCGGTGAGGTCAGATTGAGGTGAGGTCAGAGTGGAGTGAGGTCAGAGTAAGGTGAGGTCAGAATGGGGTGAGGTGCGGGTGGAGTGAGACAGAGTGGAGTAAGGTCAGATTGAGGTGAGGTCAGAGTGGAGTGAGGTCAGAGTGCGGTGAGGTCAGAGTGGGTTAAGGACAGAGTGGAGTGAGGTCAGAGTGGGTTCGAGGTCCGAGTGGGGTGAGGTCAGAGTGCAGTGAGGTCAGAATGGGATGAGGTCAGAGTGGAGTGAGGTCAGAGTAGATTGAGGTCAGAGTGGAGTGAGGTCAGAGTGGAATGAGGTCAGAGTGTGTTTGAGATCAGAGTTGGGTGAGGTCAGAGTGTGTTTGAGATCAGAGTTGGGTGAGGTCAGAGTGAGGTGAGGTCAGAGTAAGATGTGGTCAGATTGGAGTAAGGTCAGATTGGGGTGAGGTCAGAGTGAGGTGAGGTCAGAGTGGAGTAAGATCAGAGTGAGGTAAGGTCACAGTGGGGTGAGGTTGGTGTTGAGTGAGGTCAGAGTGGATTGTGGTCAGAGTGGAGTGAGGTCAGATTGGAGTGAGGTCAGAGTGGGTTTGACGTCAGACTGCAGTGAGGTCAGGGTGGGGTGAGGTCAGAGTGAGGTGAGGTCAGAGAGGAGTGAGGTCAGTGTAAGGTGAGGTCAGATGGAGATGAGGTCAGAATGGGGTGAGGTCAGAGTGGAGTGAGATCAGAGATGAGTGAGGTCAGGGTGGGGTGAGGTCAGATGGAGATGAGGTCAGAGTGGAGTGAGGTCAGAGTGGAGTGAAGTCAGAGTGGAGTGAGGTCAGAGTGAGGTGTGGTCAGAGAGAGGTGAGATCAGAGGGGAGTGAGGTCAGAGTGAGGTGAGGTCAGAGTGGGGTGAGGTCAGAGTGAGGTGAGGTCAGAGTGGAGTGAGGTCAGAGTAAGGTGAGGTCAGAATGGGGTGAGGTGCGGGTGGAGTGAGGACAGAGTGGAGTGATGTCAGAGTGGATTGAGATCAGAGTGGAGTGAGGTCAGAGTGGTTTGAGGTCAGAGTGGAGTGAGGTCAGGGTGGGGTAAGGTCACAGTGGGGTGAGGTTAGATTTGAGTGAGGTCAGAGTGGATTGAGGTCAGAGTGGAGTGAGGTCAGAGTGGAATGAGGTCAGAGTGTGTTTGAGGTCACTGTGCAGTGAGGTCGGATTGAGGTGAGGTCAGAGTGGAGTGAGGTCAGAGTGGAGTGAGGTCAGAGTGGAGTGAGGTCAGAGTAAGGTGAGGTCAGAGTGGGGTGAGGTGCGGGTGGAGTGAGGACAGAGTGGAGTGAGGTCAGAGTGGTTTGAGGTCAGAGTGAGGGGAGGTCAGAGTGAGGTAAGGTTACAGTGGGGTGAGGTTAGAGTTGAGTGAGGTCAGAGTGGCGTGAGGTCAGAGTGGAGTGAGGTCAGAGTGGAATGAGGTCAGAGTGTGTTTGAGGTCAGTGTGCGGTGAGGTCAGAATGGGGTGAGGTCAGAGTGGAGTAAGGTCAGAGTGAGGTGAAGTCAGAATGGGGTGAGGTCAGAGTGGGGTGAGGTCAGAGTGGAGTGAGGTCAGAGTGAGGTGAAGTCAGAGTGGAGTGAGGTCAGAGTGGGGTGAGGTCAGAGTGGAGTGAGGTCAGAGTAAGGTGAGGTCAGAATGGGGTGAGGTGCGGGTGGAGTGAGGACAGAGTGGAGTGAGGTAAGCGTGGAGTGAGGTCAGATTGGAGAAAGGTCAGATTGGGGTGAGGTCAGAGTGGAGTGAGGTCAGAGTGGGGAGGGGTCAGAGTGGGGTGAGGTCAGAGTGAGGTGAGGTCAGAGTGGGGTGAGGTCAGAGTGGGGTGAGGTCAGAGTGAGGTGAGGTCAGAGTGGGGTGAGGTCAGAGTGGGGTGAGGTCAGAGTGGAGTGAGGTCAGAGTGGGCTGAGGTCAGAATGGAGTGAGGTCAGAGTGGGTTTAAGGTCAGAGTGGGGTGAGGTCAAAGTGAGGTGAGGTCAGAGTGGGGTGAGATCAGAGTGCGGTGAGGTCAGAGTGGGGAGGGGTCAGAGTGGGGTGAGATCAGAGTGCGGTGAGGTCAGAGTGGTGTGTGGTCAGAGTGCATTGAGGTCAGAGTGGGGTGAAGTCAGTGTGGGGTGAGGTCAGAGTGAGTTTGAGGTCAGAGTGGGTTCGAGGTCCGAGTGAGGTGAGGTCCGAGTGGGGTGAGGTCAGAGTGGAGTGAGGTCAGAATGGGGTGAGGTCAGGGTGGGGTGAGGTCAGAGTGGATTGAGGTCAGAGTGCAGTGAGGTCAGAGTGGATTGGGGTCAGAGCGAGGTCAGAGTGAATTGAGGTCAGAGTGTGTTTGAGATCAGAGTTGGGTGAGGTCAGAGTGAGGTGAGGTCAGAGGGGAGTGAGGTCAGAGTAAGGTGAGGTCAGAATGGGGTGAGGTCAGAGTGGAGTGAGGTCAGAGTGAGGAGAGGTCAGAGTGAGATGAGGTCAGAGTGGAGTGAGATGAGGCTGGAGTGAGGTCAGAGTGAGATGAGGTCAGAGTGCGGTGAGGTCAGAGTGGGGTGAGGTCAGAGTGCGGTGAGGTCAGACTGGGGTGAGGACAGAGGGGAGTGAGGTCAGAGTGTGTTTGAGGTCAGAGTGGAGTGATGTCAGAGTGGGGTGAGGTCAGAGAGGGGTGAGGTCAGAGTGGAGCGAGGTTAGAGTGGGGTGAGATCAGAGTGAGGTGAGGTCAGAGTGAGGTGAGGTCTGTGTGCGGTGAGGTCAGATTGGGGTGAGGTCAGAGTGGAGTGAGGTCAGAGTGGGGTGAGGTCAGAGGGGATTAAGGTCAGAGTGGACTGAGGTCAGAGAGGAGAGAGGTCAGAGGGGGATGAGTTCAGAGTTGAATGAGGTCAGTGTGTGTTTGAGGTCAGAGTGGAGTGAGGTCAGAGTGTGGTGAGGTCAGAGGGGAGTGAGGTCAGAGTGGACTGAGATCAGAGAGGAGTGAGGTCAGAGTGGGATGAGGTCAGAGTGGGGTGAGATCAGAGTTGGGTAAGGTTAGAGTGAGGTGAGGTCAGAGTGGAGTGATGTCAGAGTGGAGTGAGGTCAGAGAGGGGTGAGGTCATAGTGGAGCGAGGTCAGAGTGAGGTGAGATCAGAGTGGAGTGAGGTCAGAGTGGGGTGAGGTCTGTGTGGAGTGAGGTCAGAGTGGAGTGAGGACAGAGTGGGGTGAGGTCATAGTGGCGTGAGGTCAGAGTGAGGTCAGGTCAGAGTGGAGTGAGGTCAGAGTGGTGTGAGGTTAGAGTGAGTTCAGGTCAAAGTGGAGTGAGGTCAGAGTGGGGTGAGGTCAGAATGGGGAGAGGTCAGAGTGGGCTGAGGTCAGAGAGGGGTGAGGTCAGAGTGAGGTGAGGTCAGAGTGGGGTGAGGTCAGAGTGAGGTGAGGTCAGAGTGGAATGAGGTCAGAGTGTTGTGAGGTCAGACTGGAGTGTGGTCAGAGTTGGGTGAGGTCAGAGTGGAGTGAGGTCAGAGTGGGGTGAAGTCAGAGTGGAGTGAGGTCAGAGTGAGGAGAGGTCAGAGTGAGATGAGGTCAGAATGGAGTGAGGTCAGATTGGGGTGAGGTCAGAGGGGAGTGAGGTCAGAGTGAGGTGAGGTCAGATTGGTGTGAGGTCAGAGTGAGGTGACATCAGAGTGCAGTGAGGTCAGAGTGGATTGAGGTCAGAGTGGAGTGAGGTCAGAGTGAAATGAGGTCAGAGTTAGGTGACATCAGAGTGGAGTGTGGACAGAGTGGGGTGAGGTCAGAGGGGAGTGAGGTCAGAGTAAGGTGAGGTCAGAATTGGGTGAGGTGAGAGTGGAGTGAGGTCAGAGTGGGATGAGGTCAGAGTGGAGTGAGGTCAGAGTGAGTTGATGTCAGAGTAAGTTGTGGTCAGATTGGAGTAAGGTCAGATTGGGGTGAGGTCAGAGGGGAGTGAGGTCAGAGTGAGGTGAGGTCAGATTGGTGTGAGGTCAGAGTGAGGTGACATCAGAGTGCAGTGAGGTCAGAGTGGATTGAGGTCAGAGTGGAGTGAGGTCAGAGTGAAATGAGGTCAGAGTTAGGTGACATCAGAGTGAAATGAGGTCAGAGTTAGGTGACATCAGAGTGGAGTGTGGACAGAGTGGGGTGAGGTCAGAGGGGAGTGAGGTCAGAGTAAGGTGAGGTCAGAATTGGGTGAGGTGAGAGTGGAGTGAGGTCAGAGTGAGTTGATGTCAGAGTAAGTTGTGGTCAGATTGGAGTAAGGTCAGATTGGGGTGAGGTCAGAGTGGAGTGAGGTCAGAGTGAGGTGAGGTCAGAGTGGAGTGAGGTCAGAGTGGAGTGAGGTCAGAGTGGAGTGAGGTCAGAGTGGGGTGATGTCAGAGTACGGTGAGGTCAGAGTGGAGTGAGATCAGAGTGAGGTGAGGTCAGAGTAAGATGTGGTCAGATTGGAGAAAGGTCAGAGTGGAGTGAGGTCACAATGGGGTGAGGTCAGGGTGGGGTGAATTCAGAGTGGATTGAGGTCAGGGTGCAGTGAGGTCAGAGTGGATTGGGGTCAGAGCGAGGTCAGAGTGGATTGAGGTCAGAGTGTGTTTGAGATCAGAGTTGGGTGAGGTCAGAGTGATGTGAGGTCAGAGTGGAGTGAGGTCAGAGTAAGGCGAGGTCAGAATGGGGTGAGGTGAGAGTGGAGTGAGGTCAGAATGGAGTGAGGTCAGAGTGGAGTGAGGTCAGAGTGAGGAGAGGTCAGAGTGAGATGAGGTCAGAATGGAGTGAGGTCAGAGTGGAGTGAGGTCAAGGTGGAGTGAGGTCAGATTGGGGTGAGGTCAGAGTGGAGTGAGGTCAGAGTGAGGTGAGGTCAGATTGGTGTGAGGTCAGAGTGAGGTGACATCAGAGTGCAGTGAGGTCAGAGTGGATTGAGTCAGAGTGGAGTGAGGTCAGAGTGGGGTGAGGTCAGAGTGAGGGGAGGTCAGATTGGAGTAAGGTCAGAGTGAGATAAGGTCACAGTGAGGTGAGGTTAGAGTTGAGTGAGGTCAGAGTGGATTGAGGTCAGAGTGGAGTGAGGTCAGAGTGGAATGAGGTCAGAGTGTTTTTGAGGTCAGTGTGCCGTGAGGTCAGATTGAGGTGAGGTCAGAGTGGAGTGAGGTCAGAATGGAGTGAGGTCAGATTGGAGTGAGGTCAGATTGGGGTGTGGTCAGAGTGGAGTGAGGTGAGAGTGGAGTGAGGTCAGAGTGAGGTGAGGTCAGAGGGGAGTGAGGTCAGAGTGTGTCTGAGGTCAGAGTGGAGTGAGGTCAGAGTGGGGTGAGGTCAGAGTGGGGTGAGGTCTGAGGGGAGTGAGGTCAGAGTGGACTGAGATCAGAGAGGAGTGAGGTCAGAGTGGGATGAGGTCAGAGTGTGATGAGGTCAGAGTGGAGTGAGGTCAGAGTGAGGTGAGGTCAGAGTGGGGTGAGGTCAGAGTGCAGTGAGGTCAGAGTGCGGCGAGGTCAGAATGGGATGAGGTCATAGTGAGGTGAGGTCAGAGTGGGGTGAGTTCTGAGTGGAGTGAGGTCAGAGTGGGGTGAGGTCAGAGTGGCGTGAGGTCAGAGTGGAGTGAGGTCAGAGTGGGGTGAGGTCAGATTGGGGTGAGGTCAGATTGGAGTGAGGTCAGAGTGGGGTGAGGTCAGAGTGGCGTGAGGTCAGAGTGGAGTGAGGTCAGAGTGGGGTGTGGTCAGATTGGGGTGAGGTCAGAGTGGAGTGAGGTCAGAGTGAGGTGAGGTCAGAGTGGAGTGAGGTCAGAGTGGAGTGAGGTCAGAGTGGAGTGAGGTCAGAGTGGGGTGATGTCAGAGTACGGTGAGGTCAGAGTGGAGTGAGATCAGAGTGAGGTGAGGTCAGAGTAAGATGTGGTCAGATTGGAGAAAGGTCAGAGTGGAGTGAGGTCACAATGGGGTGAGGTCAGGGTGGGGTGAATTCAGAGTGGATTGAGGTCAGGGTGCAGTGAGGTCAGAGTGGATTGGGGTCAGAGCGAGGTCAGAGTGGATTGAGGTCAGAGTGTGTTTGAGATCAGAGTTGGGTGAGGTCAGAGTGATGTGAGGTCAGAGTGGAGTGAGGTCAGAGTAAGGCGAGGTCAGAATGGGGTGAGGTGAGAGTGGAGTGAGGTCAGAATGGAGTGAGGTCAGAGTGGAGTGAGGTCAGAGTGAGGAGAGGTCAGAGTGAGATGAGGTCAGAATGGAGTGAGGTCAGAGTGGAGTGAGGTCAAGGTGGAGTGAGGTCAGATTGGGGTGAGGTCAGAGTGGAGTGAGGTCAGAGTGAGGTGAGGTCAGATTGGTGTGAGGTCAGAGTGAGGTGACATCAGAGTGCAGTGAGGTCAGAGTGGATTGAGTCAGAGTGGAGTGAGGTCAGAGTGGGGTGAGGTCAGAGTGAGGGGAGGTCAGATTGGAGTAAGGTCAGAGTGAGATAAGGTCACAGTGAGGTGAGGTTAGAGTGGAGTGAGGTCAGAGTGGAATGAGGTCAGAGTGTTTTTGAGGTCAGTGTGCCGTGAGGTCAGATTGAGGTGAGGTCAGAGTGGAGTGAGGTCAGAGTGGGGTGAGGTCAGAGTGGAGTGAGGTCAAGGTGGGGTGATATCAGAGTGAGATGAAATCAGATTGGAGTGAGGTCAGAGTGAGGAGAAGTCAGAGTGAGATGAGGTCAGAATGGAGTGAGGTCAGATTGGAGTGAGGTCAGATTGGGGTGTGGTCAGAGTGGAGTGAGGTGAGAGTGGAGTGAGGTCAGAGTGAGGTGAGGTCAGAGGGGAGTGAGGTCAGAGTGTGTCTGAGGTCAGAGTGGAGTGAGGTCAGAGTGGGGTGAGGTCAGAGTGGGGTGAGGTCTGAGGGGAGTGAGGTCAGAGTGGACTGAGATCAGAGAGGAGTGAGGTCAGAGTGGGATGAGGTCAGAGTGTGATGAGGTCAGAGTGGAGTGAGGTCAGAGTGAGGTGAGGTCAGAGTGGGGTGAGGTCAGAGTGCAGTGAGGTCAGAGTGCGGCGAGGTCAGAATGGGATGAGGTCATAGTGAGGTGAGGTCAGAGTGGGGTGAGTTCTGAGTGGAGTGAGGTCAGAGTGGGGTGAGGTCAGAGTGGCGTGAGGTCAGAGTGGAGTGAGGTCAGAGTGGGGTGAGGTCAGAGGGGATTGAGGTCAGAGTGGAGTGAGGTCAGAGTGGAATGAGGTCAGAGTGTTTTTGAGGTCAGTGTGCGGTGAGGTCAGATTGAGGTGAGGTCAGAGTGGGGTGAGGTCAGAGTGGAATGAGGTCAGAGTAAGGTGAGTTCAGAATGTGGTGAGGTCAGAGTGGGCTGAGGTCATAGTGGTGTGAGGTCAGAGTGGAATGAGGTCAGGGTGTGTTTGAGGTCAGTGTGCGGTGAGGTCAGATTGAGGTGAGGACAGAGTGGAGTGAGGTCAGAGTGAGGTAAATTCAGAGTGGAGTAAGGTCAGAGTGAGGTAAGGTCACAGTGGGGTGAGGTTATAGTTGAGTGAGGTCAGAGTGGATTGAGGTCAGAGTGGAGTGAGGTCAGAGTGGGTTTGACGTCAGAGTGCAGTGAGGTCAGGGTGGGGTGAGGTTAGAGTAAGATGTGGTCAGATTGGAGAAAGGTCAGATTGGGGTGACGTCAGAGTGGACTGAGGTCAGAGTGGGGAGGGGTCAGAGTGGGGTGATGTCAGACTGAGATGAGGCCAGAGTGCGGTGAGGTCAGAGTGTGTTTGAGATGAGAGTGGACTAGAGGTCAGAGTGGGTTTAAGGTCAGAGTGGGGTGAGGTCAAAGTGAGGTGAGGTCAGAGAGGAGTGAGGTCAGAGTAAGGTGAAGTCAGATGGGAATGGGGTCAGAGTGGGGTGAGATCAGAGTAAGGTGAGGTCAGAGTGGAGTGAGGTCAGAGTGGAGTGAGGTCAGAGAGGGGTGAGGTCAGAGTGGGGTGAGGACAGAGTGGGATGAGGTCAGAGTGGGGTGAGGTCAGAGTGGAGTGAGGTCAGTGTGGAGTGAGGTCAGTGTGGAGTGAGGTCAGAGTAAGTTGAGGTCAGAGTGGGGTGAGGTCAGAGTGAGGTGAGGTCAGAGTGGGGTGAGGTCAGAGTGGAGTGAGGTCAGTGTGGAGTGAGATCAGAGTAAGTTGAGGTCAGAGTGGGGTGAGGTCAGAGTGCAGTGAGGTCAGAGTGGAGTGAGGTCAGAGTGGAGTGAAGTCAGAGTGGAGTGAGGTCAGGGTGGGGTGAGGTCAGAGTGAACTGAGATCAGAGAGGGGTGAGGTCAGAGTGGAGTGAGGTCAGAGTGGGATGAGGTCAAAGTGGGGTGAGGACAGAGTGAGGTGAGGTCAGAGAGAGGTGAGATCAGAGTGAGGTGAAGTCAGAGTAAGTTGTGGTCAGATTGGAGTAAGGTCAGATTGGGGTGAGGTCAGAGTGGAGTGAGGTCAGAGGGGAGTGAGGTCAGATTGGAGTGAGGTCAGAGTGGGGTGATGTCAGAGTACGGTGAGGTCAGAGTGGAGTGAGATCAGAGTGAGGTGAGGTCAGAGTAAGATGTGGTCAGATTGGAGAAAGGTCAGATTGGGGTGAGGTCAAAATGGGGGGAGGTCAGAGTGGGGTGAGGTTAGGGTGCAGTGAGGTCAGAGTGGATTGGGGTCAGAGCGAGGTCAGAGTGGATTGAGGTCAGAGTGTGTTTGAGATCAGAGTTGGGTGAGGTCAGAGTGATGTGAGGTCAGAGTGGAGTGAGGTCAGAGTAAGGCGAGGTCAGAATGGGGTGAGGTGAGAGTGGAGTGAGGTCAGAATGGAGTGAGGTCAGAATGGGGTGAGGTCAGAGTGGAGTGAGGTCAAGGTGGAGTGAGGTCAGATTGGGGTGAGGTCAGAGTGGAGTGAGGTCAGAGTGAGGTGAGGTCAGAGTGGAGTGAGGTCAGAGTGGGTTTGACGTCAGAGTGCAGTGAGGTCAGTGTGGGGTGAGGTCAGAGTGAGGGGAGGTCAGATTGGAGTAAGGTCAGAGTGAGATAAGGTCACAGTGAGGTGAGGTTAGAGTTGAGTGAGGTCAGAGTGGATTGAGGTCAGAGTGGAGTGAGGTCAGAGTGGAATGAGGTCAGAGTGTTTTTGAGGTCAGTGTGCCGTGAGGTCAGATTGAGGTGAGGTCAGAATGGAGTGAGGTCAGAGTGGGGTGAGGTCAGAGTGGAGTGAGGTGAGAGTGGAGTGAGGTCAGAGTGAGGTGAGGTCAGAGGGGAGTGAGGTCAGAGTAAGGTGAGGTCAGAATGGAGTGAGGTCAGAGAGGGGTGAGGTCAGAGTGGAGTGAGGTCAGAATGGAGTGAGGTCAGAGTGAGGTGAGGTCAGAATGGAGTGAGGTCAGAGTGGGGTGAGGTCAGAGTGGAGTGAGGTCAAGGTGGGGTGATATCAGAGTGAGATGAAATCAGATTGGAGTGAGGTCAGAGTGAGGAGAAGTCAGAGTGAGATGAGGTCAGAATGGAGTGAGGTCAGATTGGAGTGAGGTCAGATTGGGGTGTGGTCAGAGTGGAGTGAGGTGAGAGTGGAGTGAGGTCAGAGTGAGGTGAGGTCAGAGGGGAGTGAGGTCAGAGTGTGTCTGAGGTCAGAGTGGAGTGAGGTCAGAGTGGGGTGAGGTCAGAGTGGGGTGAGGTCTGAGGGGAGTGAGGTCAGAGTGGACTGAGATCAGAGAGGAGTGAGGTCAGAGTGGGATGAGGTCAGAGTGTGATGAGGTCAGAGTGGAGTGAGGTCAGAGTGAGGTGAGGTCAGAGTGGGGTGAGGTCAGAGTGCAGTGAGGTCAGAGTGCGGCGAGGTCAGAATGGGATGAGGTCATAGTGAGGTGAGGTCAGAGTGGGGTGAGGTCAGAGTGGCGTGAGGTCAGAGTGGAGTGAGGTCAGAGTGGGGTGAGGTCAGAGGGGATTGAGGTCAGAGTGGAGTGAGGTCAGAGTGGAATGAGGTCAGAGTGTTTTTGAGGTCAGTGTGCGGTGAGGTCAGATTGAGGTGAGGTCAGAGTGGGGTGAGGTCAGAGTGGAATGAGGTCAGAGTAAGGTGAGTTCAGAATGTGGTGAGGTCAGAGTGGGCTGAGGTCAGAGTGCAGTGAGGTCAGAGTGGATTGAGGTCATAGTGGTGTGAGGTCAGAGTGGAATGAGGTCAGGGTGTGTTTGAGGTCAGTGTGCGGTGAGGTCAGATTGAGGTGAGGACAGAGTGGAGTGAGGTCAGAGTGAGGTAAATTCAGAGTGGAGTAAGGTCAGAGTGAGGTAAGGTCACAGTGGGGTGAGGTTATAGTTGAGTGAGGTCAGAGTGGATTGAGGTCAGAGTGGAGTGAGGTCAGAGTGGGTTTGACGTCAGAGTGCAGTGAGGTCAGGGTGGGGTGAGGTTAGAGTAAGATGTGGTCAGATTGGAGAAAGGTCAGATTGGGGTGAGGTCAGAGTGGACTGAGGTCAGAGTGGGGAGGGGTCAGAGTGGGGTGAGGTCAGATTGGGGTGTGGTCAGAGTGCTGTGAGGTCAGAGTGGTGTCAGGTGAGAGTGGGGTGAGGTCAGAGTGGTGTCAGGTGAGAGTGGGGTGAGGTCAGTGTGGAGTGAGGTCAGAGAGGGATGAGGTCAGAGTGAGGTGAGGTCAGAGGGGAGTGAGGTCAGAGTGTGTTTGAGGTCAGAGTGGAGTGAGGTCAGAGTGGGGTGAGGTCAGAGTGGGGTGAGGTCTGAGGGGAGTGAGGTCAGAGTGTGTTTGAGGTCAGAGTGGAGTGAGGTCAGAGTGTGTTTGAGGTCAGAGTGGAGTGAGGTCAGGGTGGGGTGAGGTCAGGGTGGGGTGAATTCAGAGTGGATTGAGGTCAGAGTGGATTGGGGTCAGAGCGAGGTCAGAGTGGAGTGAGGTCAGAGTGGGGTGAGGTCAGAGTGAGGTGAGGTCAGAGTGGAGTGAGGTCAGAGTCAGGTGAGGTCAGAATGGGGTGAGGTCAGAGTGCAGTGAGGTCAGAGTGCAGTGAGGTCAGAGTGGAGTGAGGTCAGAGTGGAGTGAAGTCAGAGTGGAGTGAGGTCAGAGTGGAGTGAGGTCAGAGTGGAGTGAGGTCAGAGTGAGATGAGGTCAGAATGGAGTGAGGTCAGATTGGGGTGTGGTCAGAGTGCTGTGAGGTCAGAGTGGTGTCAGGTGAGAGTGGGGTGAGGTCAGAGAGGGATGAGGTCAGGGTGGGGTGAGGTCAGAGGGGAGTGAGGTCAGAGTGTGTTTGAGGTCAGAGTGGAGTGAGGTCAGAGTGGAGTGAGGTCAGATGGGGATGAGGTCAGAGTGGGGTGAGGACAGAGTGAGGTGAGGTCAGAGTGGGGAGAGGTCAGAGTGGAGTGAGGTCAGAGTGGGGTGAGGTCAGAGTAAGGTGAGGTCAGATTGGGGTGAGGTGCGGGTGGAGTGAGGACAGAGTGGAGTGAGGTCAGAGTGGTTTGAGGTCAGGGTGGGGTGAAGTCAGTGTGGGGTGAGGTCAGAATGAGGGGAGGTCAGATTGGAGTAAGGTCAGAGTGAGGTAAGGTCACAGTGGGGTGAGGTTAGATTTGAGTGAGGTCAGAGTGGATTGAGGTCAGAGTGGAGTGAGGTCAGAGTGGAGTGAGGTCAGAGTAAGGTGAGGTCAGAGTGGGGTGAGGTGCGGGTTGAGTGAGGACAGAGTGGAGTGAGGTCAGAGTGGTTTGAGGTCAGAGTGGAGTGAGGTAAGCGTGGAGTGAGGTCAGAGTGGGTTTGACGTCAGAGTGCAATGAGGTCAGGGTGGGGTGAGGTCAGAGTGAGGGGAGGTCAGAGTAGGTAAGGTTACAGTGGGGTGAGGTTAGAGTTGAGTGAGGTCAGAGTGGCGTGAGGTCAGAGTGGAGTGAGGTCAGAGTGGAATGAGGTCAGAGTGTTTTTGAGGTCAGTGTGCGGTGAGGTCAGATTGAGGTGAGGTCAGAGTGGAGTGAGGTCAGAGTAAGGTGAGGTCAGAATGGGGTGAGGTGCGGGTGGAGTGAGACAGAGTGGAGTAAGGTCAGAGTGAGGTGAAGTCAGAGTGGACTGAGGTCAGAGTGCGGTGAGGTCAGAGTAGGGCGAGGTCAGAATGGGATGAGGTCAGAGTGGAGTGAGATCAGAGTCGGGTTAGTTCAGAGTGGGTTAAGGACAGAGTGGAGTGAGGTCAGAGTGGGTTCGAGGTCCGAGTGGGGTGAGGTCAGAGTGCAGTGAGGTCAGAATGGGATGAGGTCAGAGTGGAGTGAGGTCAGAGTAGATTGAGGTCAGAGTGGAGTGAGGTCAGAGTGGAATGAGGTCAGAGTGTGTTTGAGATCAGAGTTGGGTGAGGTCAGAGTGAGGTGAGGTCAGAGTGGATTGAGGTCAGAGTGAGGTGAAGTCAGAGTAAGATGTGGTCAGATTGGAGTAAGGTCAGATTGGGGTGAGGTCAGAGTGGAGTAAGATCAGAGTGAGGTAAGGTCACAGTGGGGTGAGGTTGGTGTTGAGTGAGGTCAGAGTGGATTGTGGTCAGAGTGGAGTGAGGTCAGATTGGAGTGAGGTCAGAGTGGGTTTGACGTCAGACTGCAGTGAGGTCAGGGTGGGGTGAGGTCAGAGTGAGGTGAGGTCAGATGGAGATGAGGTCAGAATGGGGTGAGGTCAGAGTGGAGTGAGGTCAGAGTGGAGTGAGGTCAGGGTGGGGTGAGGTCAGAGTGAACTGAGATCAGAGAGGAGTGAGGTCAGAGTGGGGTGAGGTCAGAGTGAGGTGTGGTCAGAGAGAGGTGAGATCAGAGGGGAGTGAGGTCAGAGTGAGGTGAGGTCAGAGTGGGGTGAGGTCAGAGTGAGGTGAGGTCAGAGTGGAGTGAGGTCAGAGTAAGGTGAGGTCAGAATGGGGTGAGGTGCGGGTGGAGTGAGGACAGAGTGGAGTGAGATCAGAGTGGAGTGAGGTCAGAGTGGTTTGAGGTCAGAGTGGGGTGAGGTCAGAGTGAGGTGAGGTCAGAGTGAGGTAAGGTTACAGTGGGGTGAGGTCAGAGTGGAGTGAGGTCAGAGTGGAATGAGGTCAGAGTGTGTTTGAGGTCAGTGTGCGGTGAGGTCAGATTGAGGTGAGGTCAGAATGGGGTGAGGTGCGGGTGGAGTGAGGACAGAGTGGAGTAAGGTCAGAGTGAGGTGAAGTCAGAATGGGGTGAGGTGCGGGTGGAGTGAGGACAGAGTGGAGTGAGGTAAGCGTGGAGTGAGGTCAGATTGGAGAAAGGTCAGATTGGGGTGAGGTCAGAGTGGAGTGAGGTCAGAGTGGGGAGGGGTCAGAGTGGGGTGAGGTCAGAGTGAGGTGAGGTCAGAGTGGGGTGAGGTCAGAGTGGGGTGAGGTCAGAGTGAGGTGAGGTCAGAGTGGGGTGAGGTCAGAGTGGGGTGAGGTCAGAGTGGAGTGAGGTCAGAGTGGGCTGAGGTCAGAGTGGAGTGAGGTCAGAGTGGGTTTAAGGTCAGAGTGGGGTGAGGTCAAAGTGAGGTGAGGTCAGAGTGGGGTGAGATCAGAGTGCGGTGAGGTCAGAGTGGTGTGTGGTCAGAGTGCATTGAGGTCAGAGTGGGGTGAAGTCAGTGTGGGGTGAGGTCAGAGTGGATTAAGGACGGAGTGGAGTGAGGTCAGAGTGAGTTTGGGGTCAGAGTGGGTTCGAGGTCCGAGTGAGGTGAGGTCCGAGTGGGGTGAGGTCAGAGTGGAGTGAGGTCAGAATGGGGTGAGGTCAGGGTGGGGTGAGGTCAGAGTGGATTGAGGTCAGAGTGCAGTGAGGTCAGAGTGGATTGGGGTCAGAGCGAGGTCAGAGTGAATTGAGGTCAGAGTGTGTTTGAGATCAGAGTTGGGTGAGGTCAGAGTGAGGTGAGGTCAGAGGGTAGTGAGGTCAGAGTAAGGTGAGGTCAGAATGGGGTGAGGTCAGAGTGGAGTGAGGTCAGAGTGAGGAGAGGTCAGAGTGAGATGAGGTCAGAATGGAGTGAGGTCAGAGTGGAATGAGGTCAGAGTGGGATGAGGTCAGAGAGGGGTGAGGTCAGAGAGGGGTGAGGTCAGAGTGGAGTGAGATGAGGCTGGAGTGAGGTCAGAGTGAGGTGAGGTCAGAGTGCGGTGAGGTCAGAGTGGGGTGAGGTCAGAGTGCGGTGAGGTCAGACTGGGGTGAGGACAGAGGGGAGTGAGGTCAGAGTGTGTTTGAGGTCAGAGTGGAGTGATGTCAGAGTGGGGTGAGGTCAGAGAGGGGTGAGGTGAGAGTGGAGCGAGGTCAGAGTGGGGTGAGGTCAGAGGGGATTAAGGTCAGAGTGGACTGAGGTCAGAGAGGAGAGAGGTCAGAGGGGGATGAGTTCAGAGTTGAATGAGGTCAGTGTGTGTTTGATTGCAGAGTGGAGTGAGGTCAGAGTGTGGTGAGGTCAGAGGGGAGTGAGGTCAGAGTGGGATGAGATCAGAGTTGGGTAAGGTTAGAGTGAGGTGAGGTCAGAGTGGAGTGAGGTGAGAGTGGAGTGAGGTCAGAATGGAGTGAGGTCAGAGTGAGGTGAGATCAGAGTGGAGTGAGGTCAGAGTGGGGTGAGGTCAGAGTGGAGTGAGGTCTGAGTGGAGTGAGGTCAGAGTGGAGTGAGGTCAGAGTGGAGTGAGGACAGAGTGGGGTGAGGTCATAGTGGCGTGAGGTCAGAGTGAGGTCAGGTCAGAGTGGAGTGAGGTCAGAGTGGGGTGAGGTCAGAATGGGGAGGTCAGAGTGGGGTGAGGTCAGAGTGGGGTGAGGTCAGAGTGGTGTGAGGTCAGAGGGGAGTGAGGTCAGAGTGGGGTGAAGTCAGAGTGGAGTGAGGTCAGAGTGAGGAGAGGTCAGAGTGAGATGAGGTCAGAATGGAGTGAGGTCAGATTGGGGTGAGGTCAGAGGGGAGTGAGGTCAGAGTGAGGTGAGGTCAGATTGGTGTGAGGTCAGAGTGAGGTGACATCAGAGTGCAGTGAGGTCAGAGTGGATTGAGGTCAGAGTGGAGTGAGGTCAGAGTGGAATGAGGTCAGAGTTAGGTGACATCAGAGTGGAGTGTGGACAGAGTGGGGTGAGGTCAGAGGGGAGTGAGGTCAGAGTAAGGTGAGGTCAGAATTGGGTGAGGTGAGAGTGGAGTGAGGTCAGAGTGGGATGAGGTCAGAGTGGAGTGAGGTCAGATTGGGGTGAGGTCAGAGTGGAGTGAGGTCAGAGTGAGGTGAGGTCAGAGTGAGGTGAGGTCAGAGTGGAGTGAGGTCAGATTGGGGTGAGGTCAGAGCGGAGTGACGTCAGAGGGGAGAAAGGTCAGATTGGGGTGAGGTCAAAATGGGGGGAGGTCAGAGTGGGGTGAGGTTAGGGTGCAGTGAGGTCAGAGTGGATTGGGGTCAGAGCGAGGTCAGAGTGGATTGAGGTCAGAGTGTGTTTGAGATCAGAGTTGGGTGAGGTCAGAGTGATGTGAGGTCAGAGTAAGGCGAGGTCAGAATGGGGTGAGGTGAGAGTGGAGTGAGGTCAGAATGGAGTGAGGTCAGAATGGGGTGAGGTCAGAGTGGAGTGAGGTCAAGGTGGAGTGAGGTCAGATTGGGGTGAGGTCAGAGTGGAGTGAGGTCAGAGTGAGGTGAGGTCAGAGTGGAGTGAGGTCAGAGTGGGTTTGACGTCAGAGTGCAGTGAGGTCAGAGTGGGGTGAGGTCAGAGTGAGGGGAGGTCAGATTGGAGTAAGGTCAGAGTGAGATAAGGTCACAGTGAGGTGAGGTTAGAGTTGAGTGAGGTCAGAGTGGATTGAGGTCAGAGTGGAGTGAGGTCAGAGTGGAATGAGGTCAGAGTGTTTTTGAGGTCAGTGTGCCGTGAGGTCAGATTGAGGTGAGGTCAGAGTGGAGTGAGGTCAGAATGGAGTGAGGTCAGAGTGGGGTGAGGTCAGAGTGGAGTGAGGTCAAGGTGGGGTGATATCAGAGTGAGATGAAATCAGATTGGAGTGAGGTCAGAGTGAGGAGAAGTCAGAGTGAGATGAGGTCAGAATGGAGTGAGGTCAGATTGGAGTGAGGTCAGATTGGGGTGTGGTCAGAGTGGAGTGAGGTGAGAGTGGAGTGAGGTCAGAGTGAGGTGAGGTCAGAGGGGAGTGAGGTCAGAGTGTGTCTGAGGTCAGAGTGGAGTGAGGTCAGAGTGGGGTGAGGTCAGAGTGGGGTGAGGTCTGAGGGGAGTGAGGTCAGAGTGGACTGAGATCAGAGAGGAGTGAGGTCAGAGTGGGATGAGGTCAGAGTGTGATGAGGTCAGAGTGGAGTGAGGTCAGAGTGAGGTGAGGTCAGAGTGGGGTGAGGTCAGAGTGCAGTGAGGTCAGAGTGCGGCGAGGTCAGAGTGGGGTGAGGTCAGAGGGGATTGAGGTCAGAGTGGAGTGAGGTCAGAGTGGAATGAGGTCAGAGTGTTTTTGAGGTCAGTGTGCGGTGAGGTCAGATTGAGGTGAGGTCAGAGTGGGGTGAGGTCAGAGTGGGGTGAGGTCAGAGTGGAATGAGGTCAGAGTAAGGTGAGTTCAGAATGTGGTGAGGTCAGAGTGGGCTGAGGTCAGAGTGCAGTGAGGTCAGAGTGGATTGAGGTCATAGTGGTGTGAGGTCAGAGTGGAATGAGGTCAGGGTGTGTTTGAGGTCAGTGTGCGGTGAGGTCAGATTGAGGTGAGGACAGAGTGGAGTGAGGTCAGAGTGAGGTAAATTCAGAGTGGAGTAAGGTCAGAGTGAGGTAAGGTCACAGTGGGGTGAGGTTATAGTTGAGTGAGGTCAGAGTGGATTGAGGTCAGAGTGGAGTGAGGTCAGAGTGGGTTTGACGTCAGAGTGCAGTGAGGTCAGGGTGGGGTGAGGTTAGAGTAAGATGTGGTCAGATTGGAGAAAGGTCAGATTGGGGTGAGGTCAGAGTGGACTGAGGTCAGAGTGGGGAGGGGTCAGAGTGGGGTGAGGTCAGATTGGGGTGTGGTCAGAGTGCTGTGAGGTCAGAGTGGTGTCAGGTGAGAGTGGGGTGAGGTCAGGGTGGGGTGAGGTTAGAGTGAGGTTAGAGTGAGGTGAGGTCAGAGTAAGATGTGGTCAGATTGGAGAAAGGTCAGATTGGGGTGACGTCAGAGTGGACTGAGGTCAAAGTGAGGTGAGGTCAGATGGGAATGGGGTCAGAGTGGGGTGAGATCAGAGTAAGGTGAGGTCAGAGTGGAGTGAGGTCAGAGTGGAGTGAGGTCAGAGAGGGGTGAGGTCAGAGTGGGGTGAGGACAGAGTGGGATGAGGTCAGTGTGGAGTGAGGTCAGTGTGGAGTGAGGTCAGAGTAAGTTGAGGTCAGAGTGGGGTGAGGTCAGAGTGAGGTGAGGTCAGAGTGGGGTGAGGTCAGAGTGGAGTGAGGTCAGTGTGGAGTGAGATCAGAGTAAGTTGAGGTCAGAGTGGGGTGAGGTCAGAGTAAGGTGAGGTCAGAATGGGGTGAGGTCAGAGTGCAGTGAGGTCAGAGTGGAGTGAAGTCAGAGTGGAGTGAGGTCAGGGTGGGATGAGGTCAAAGTGGGGTGAGGACAGAGTGAGGTGATGTCAGAGTGGGGTGAGGTCAGAGTGGGGTGAGGTCAGAGTGAGGTGAGGTCAGAGTGGAGTGAGGTCAGAGTAAGGTGAGGTCAGATTGGGGTGAGGTGCGGGTGGAGTGAGGACAGAGTGGAGTGAGGTCAGAGTGGGTATGACGTCAGAGTGCAGTGAGGTCAGTGTGGGGTGAGGTCAGATTGAGGGGAGGTCAGAGTGGGTTTGACGTCAGAGTGCAGTGAGGTCAGTGTGGGGTGAGGTCAGAGTGAGGGGAGGTCAGATTGGAGTAAGGTCAGAGTGAGATAAGGTCACAGTGGGGTGAGGTTAGAGTTGAGTGAGGTCAGAGTGGATTGAGGTCAGAGTGGAGTGAGGTCAGAGTGGGGTGAGGTCAGAGTGAGGAGAGGTCAGAGTGAGATGAGGTCAGAATGGAGTGAGGTCAGATTGGGGTGTGGTCAGAGTGCTGTGAGGTCAGAGTGGAGTGAGGTGAGAGTGGAGTGAGGTCAGAGTGAGGTGAGGTCAGAGGGGAGTGTGGTCAGAGTGTGTTTGAGGTCAGAGTGGTGTGAGGTCAGAGTGGGGTGAGGTCAGAGTGGGGTGAGGTCTGAGGGGAGTGAGGTCAGAGTGGACTGAGATCAGAGAGGAGTGAGGTCAGAGTGGGATGAGGTCAGAGTGTGATGAGGTCAGAGTGGAGTGAGGTCAGAGTGAGGTGAGGTCAGAGTGGGGTGAGGTCAGAGTGCAGTGAGGTCAGAGTGCGGCGAGGTCAGAATGGGATGAGGTCAGAGTGAGGTGAGGTCAGAGTGGGGTGAGGTCTGAGTGGAGTGAGGTCAGAGTGCGGTGAGGTCAGAGTGCGGTGAGGTCAGAGTGGGGTGAGGTCAGACTGGAGTGAGTTCAGAGTGCAGTGCGGTCTGAGTGGGTTTGAGGTCAGAGTGGGGTGAGGTCAGAGTGAGGTGAGGTCAGAGTGGAATGAGGTCAGAGTAAGGTGAGTTCAGAATGTGGTGAGGTCAGAGTGGGCTGAGGTCAGAGTGCAGTGAGGTCAGAGTGGATTGAGGTCAGAGTGGTGTGAGGTCAGAGTGGAATGAGGTCAGGGTGTGTTTGAGGTCAGTGTGCGGTGAGGTCAGATTGAGGTGAGGTCAGAGTGGAGTGAGGTCAGAGTAAGGTGAAGTCAGAATGGGGTGAGGTGCGGGTGGAGTGAGGACAGAGTGGAGTGAGGTCAGCGTGGGTTTGACGTCAGAGTGCAGCGAGGTCAGGGTGGGGTGAGGTCAGGGTGGGGTGAGGTCAGAGTGAGGTGAGGTCAGAGTGGAGTAAGATCAGAGTGAGGTAAGGTCACAGTGGGGTGAGGTTATAGTTGAGTGAGGTCAGAGTGGATTGAGGTCGGAGTGGAGTGAGGTCAGAGTGGGTTTGACGTCAGAGTGCAGTGAGGTCAGAGTGGGGTGAGGTTAGAGTGGAGTGAGGTCAGAGTGGAGTGAGGTCAGAGTGGAGTGAGGTCAGAGTGGGGAGGGGTCAGAGTGGGGTGATGTCAGACTGAGATGAGGCCAGAGTTCGGTGAGGTCAGAGTGTGTTTGAGATGAGAGTGGACTAGAGGTCAGAGTGGGTTTAAGGTCAGAGTGGGGTGAGGTCAAAGTGAGGTGAGGTCAGAGAGGAGTGAGGTCAGAGTAAGGTGAAGTCAGATGGGAATGGGGTCAGAGTGGGGTGAGATCAGAGTAAGGTGAGGTCAGAGTGGAGTGAGGTCAGAGTGAACTGAGATCAGAGAGGAGTAAGGTCAGAGTGGAGTGAGGTCAGAGAGGGGTGAGGTCAGAGTGCGGTGAGGTCAGAGTGGGGCGAGGTCAGAGTGGGGCGAGGTCAGAGTGAGGTGAGGTCAGAGTCGGGTGAGTTCAGAGTGCAGTGAGGTCAGAGTGGAGTGAGGTCAGAGTGGAGTGAGGTCAGAGTAAGTTGAGGTCAGAGTGGGGTGAGGTCAGAGTGAGGTGAGGTCAGAGTGGGGTGAGGTCAGAGTGGAGTGAGGTCAGTGTGGAGTGAGGTCAGTGTGGAGTGAGGTCAGAGTAAGTTGAGGTCAGAGTGGGGTGAGGTCAGAGTGAGGTGAGGTCAGAGTGGGGTGAGGTCAGAGTGGAGTGAGGTCAGTGTGGAGTGAGATCAGAGTAAGTTGAGGTCAGAGTGGGGTGAGGTCAGAGTAAGGTGAGGTCAGAATGGGGTGAGGTCAGAGTGCAGTGAGGTCAGAGTGGAGTGAGGTCAGAGTGGAGTGAAGTCAGAGTGGAGTGAGGTCAGGGTGGGATGAGGTCAAAGTGGGGTGAGGTCAGAGTGAGGTGATGTCAGAGTGGGGTGAGGTCAGAGTGGGGTGAGGTCAGAGTGAGGTGAGGTCAGAGTGGAGTGAGGTCAGAGTAAGGTGAGGTCAGATTGGGGTGAGGTGCGGGTGGAGTGAGGACAGAGTGGAGTGAGGTCAGAGTGGGTATGACGTCAGAGTGCAGTGAGGTCAGTGTGGGGTGAGGTCAGAGTGAGGGGAGGTCAGATTGGAGTAAGGTCAGAGTGAGATAAGGTCACAGTGGGGTGAGGTTAGAGTTGAGTGAGGTCAGAGTGGATTGAGGTCAGAATGGAGTGAGGTCAGAGTGGGGTGAGGTCAGAGTGGAGTGAGGTCAAGGTGGGGTGATATCAGAGTGAGATGAAATCAGATTGGAGTGAGGTCAGAGTGAGGAGAGGTCAGAGTGAGATGAGGTCAGAATGGAGTGAGGTCAGATTGGGGTGTGGTCAGAGTGCTGTGAGGTCAGAGTGGAGTGAGGTGAGAGTGGAGTGAGGTCAGAGTGAGGTGAGGTCAGAGGGGAGTGTGGTCAGAGTGTGTTTGAGGTCAGAGTGGTGTGAGGTCAGAGTGGGGTGAGGTCAGAGTGGGGTGAGGTCTGAGGGGAGTGAGGTCAGAGTGGACTGAGATCAGAGAGGAGTGAGGTCAGAGTGGGATGAGGTCAGAGTGTGATGAGGTCAGAGTGGAGTGAGGTCAGAGTGAGGTGAGGTCAGAGTGGGGTGAGGTCAGAGTGCAGTGAGGTCAGAGTGCGGCGAGGTCAGAATGGGATGAGGTCAGAGTGAGGTGAGGTCAGAGTGGGGTGAGGTCTGAGTGGAGTGAGGTCAGAGTGCGGTGAGGTCAGAGTGCGGTGAGGTCAGAGTGGGGTGAGGTCAGACTGGAGTGAGTTCAGAGTGCAGTGCGGTCTGAGTGGGTTTGAGGTCAGAGTGGGGTGAGGTCAGAGTGAGGTGAGGTCAGAGTGGAATGAGGTCAGAGTAAGGTGAGTTCAGAATGTGGTGAGGTCAGAGTGGGCTGAGGTCAGAGTGCAGTGAGGTCAGAGTGGATTGAGGTCAGAGTGGTGTGAGGTCAGAGTGGAATGAGGTCAGGGTGTGTTTGAGGTCAGTGTGCGGTGAGGTCAGATTGAGGTGAGGTCAGAGTGGAGTGAGGTCAGAGTAAGGTGAAGTCAGAATGGGGTGAGGTGCGGGTGGAGTGAGGACAGAGTGGAGTGAGGTCAGCGTGGGTTTGACGTCAGAGTGCAGCGAGGTCAGGGTGGGGTGAGGTCAGGGTGGGGTGAGGTCAGAGTGAGGTGAGGTCAGAGTGGAGTAAGATCAGAGTGAGGTAAGGTCACAGTGGGGTGAGGTTATAGTTGAGTGAGGTCAGAGTGGATTGAGGTCGGAGTGGAGTGAGGTCAGAGTGGGTTTGACGTCAGAGTGCAGTGAGGTCAGAGTGGGGTGAGGTTAGAGTGAGGTGAGGTCAGAGTAAGATGTGGTCAGATTGGAGTAAGGTCCGATTGGGGTGAGGTCAGAGTGGAGTGAGGTCAGAGTGGAGTGAGGTCAGAGTGGAGTGAGGTCAGAGTGGGGAGGGGTCAGAGTGGGGTGATGTCAGACTGAGATGAGGCCAGAGTTCGGTGAGGTCAGAGTGTGTTTGAGATGAGAGTGGACTAGAGGTCAGAGTGGGTTTAAGGTCAGAGTGGGGTGAGGTCAAAGTGAGGTGAGGTCAGAGAGGAGTGAGGTCAGAGTAAGGTGAAGTCAGATGGGAATGGGGTCAGAGTGGGGTGAGATCAGAGTAAGGTGAGGTCAGAGTGGAGTGAGGTCAGAGTGAACTGAGATCAGAGAGGAGTAAGGTCAGAGTGGAGTGAGGTCAGAGAGGGGTGAGGTCAGAGTGGGGAGAGGACAGAGTGCGGTGAGGTCAGAGTGGGGCGAGGTCAGAGTGAGGTGAGGTCAGAGTGAGGTGAGGTCAGAGTCGGGTGAGTTCAGAGTGCAGTGAGGTCAGAGTGGAGTGAGGTCAGAGTGGAGTGAGGTCAGAGTGGAGTGAGGTCAGAGTGAACTGAGATCAGAGAGGAGTAAGGTCAGAGTGGAGTGAGGTCAGAGAGGGGTGAGGTCAGAGTGAGGGGAGGTCAGATTGGAGTAAGGTCAGAGTGAGATAAGGTCACAGTGGGGTGAGGTTAGAGTTGAGTGAGGTCAGAGTGGATTGAGGTCAGAGTGGAGTGAGGTCAGAGTGGAGTGAGGTCAGAGTGGAATGAGGTCAGAGTGTGTTTGAGTTCAGTGTGCGGTGAGGTCAGATTGAGGTGAGGTCAGAGAGGAGTGAGGTCAGAGTAAGGTGAAGTCAGATGGGAATGGGGTCAGAGTGGGGTGAGATCAGAGTAAGGTGAGGTCAGAGTGGAGTGAGGTCAGAGTGAACTGAGATCAGAGAGGAGTAAGGTCAGAGTGGAGTGAGGTCAGAGAGGGGTGAGGTCAGAGTGGGGTGAGGACAGAGTGCGGTGAGGTCAGAGTGGGGTGAGGTCAGAGTGGGGTGAGGTCAGAGTGGAGTGAGGTCAGGGTGGGATGAGGTCAGAGTGGAGTGAGGTCAGAGTGGAGTGAGGTCAGGGTGGGATGAGTTCAGAGTGCAGTGAGGTCAGCGTGGGTTTGAGGTCTGAGTGGGGTGAGGTCAGAGTAAGGTGAGGTCAGAATGGGGTGAGGTCAGAGTGCAGTGAGGTCAGAGTGCAGTGAGGTCAGAGTGGAGTGAGGTCAGAGTGGAGTGAGGTCAGGGTGGGGTGAGGTCAGAGTGAACTGAGATCAGAGAGGAGTGAGGTCAGAGTGGAGTGAGGTCAGAGAGGGGTGAGGTCAGAGTGAGGTGAGGTCAGAGTGGGTTTGACGTCAGAGTGAGATAAGGTCACAGTGGGGTGAGGTTAGAGTTGAGTGAGGTCAGAGTGGATTGAGGTCAGAGTGGAGTGAGGTCAGAGTGGAGTGAGGTCAGAGTGGAATGAGGTCAGGGTGTGTTTGAGGTCAGTGTGCGGTGAGGTCAGAGTGAGGTGAGGTCAGAGTGGAGTAAGGTCAGAGTAAGGTGAAGTCAGAATGGGGTGAGGTGCGGGTGGAGTGAGGACAGAGTGGAGTGAGGTCAGCGTGGGTTTGACGTCAGAGTGCAGCGAGGTCAGGGTGGGGTGAGGTCAGGGTGGGGTGAGGTCAGAGTGAGGTGAGGTCAGAGTGGAGTAAGATCAGAGTGGGGTGAGGTCAGGGTGGGGTGAGGTCAGAGTGAGGGGAGGTCAGATTGGAGTAAGGTCAGAGTGAGGTAAGGTCACAGTGGGGTGAGGTTAGAGTTGAGTGAGGTCAGAGTGGAGTGAGGTCAGAGTGGAATGAGGTCAGAGTGTGTTTGAGGTCACTGTGCAGTGAGGTCGGATTGAGGTGAGGTCAGAGTGGATTGAGGTCAGAGTGGAGTGAGGTCAGAGTAAGGTGAGGTCAGAGTGGGGTGAGGTGCGGGTGGAGTGAGGTCAGAGTGGAGTAAGGTCAGAGTGAGGTGAAGTCAGAGTGGAGTGAGGTCAGAGTGGGGTGAGGTGCGGGTGGAGTGAGGACAGAGTGGAGTGAGGTCAGAGTGGGGAGGGGTCAGAGTGAGGTGAGGTCAGAGTGAGGTGAGGTCAGAGTGGGGTGAGGTCAGAGTGAGGTGAGGTCAGAATGGGGTGAGGTGAGAGTGGAGTGAGGTCAGAGTGGAGTGAGGTCAGAGTAAGTTGAGGTCAGAGTGGGGTGAGATCAGAGTGGGTTTGAGATAAGAGTGGGGTGAGATCAGAGTAAGGTGATGTCAGAGTGGAGTGAGGTCAGAGTGCGGTGAGGTCAGAGTGAGGTGAGGTCAGTGTGGAGTGAGGTCAGAGTGAGGTGAGGTCAGAATGGGGTGAGGTGAGAGTGGAGTGAGGTCAGAATGGAGTGAGGTCAGAGTAAGTTGAGGTCAGAGTGGGGTGAGATCAGAGTAAGGTGAGGTCAGAGTGCAGTGAGGTCAGCGTGGGTTTGAGGTCTGAGTGGGGTGAGGTCAGAGTAAGGTGAGGTCAGAATGGGGTGAGGTCAGAGTGCAGTGAGGTCAGAGTGCAGTGAGGTCAGAGTGGAGTGAGGTCAGAGTGGAGTGAAGTCAGAGTGGAGTGAGGTCAGAGTGGGGTGAGGTCAGAGTGAACTGAGATCAGAGAGGAGTGAGGTCAGAGAGGGATGAGGTCAGAGTGGGTTTGACGTCAGAGTGCAGTGAGGTCAGTGTGGGGTGAGGTCAGAGTGAGGGGAGGTCAGATTGGAGTAAGGTCAGAGTGAGATAAGGTCACAGTGGGGTGAGGTTAGAGTTGAGTGAGGTCAGAGTGGATTGAGGTCAGAGTGGAGTGAGGTCAGAGTGGAGTGAGGTCAGAGTGGAATGAGGTCAGAGTGGAATGAGGTCAGAGTGTGTTTGAGTTCAGTGTGCGGTGAGGTCAGATTGAGGTGAGGTCAGAGAGGAGTGAGGTCAGAGTAAGGTGAAGTCAGATGGGAATGGGGTCAGAGTGGGGTGAGATCAGCGTAATGTGAGGTCAGAGTGGAGTGAGGTCAGAGTGAACTGAGATCAGAGTGGAGTAAGGTCAGAGTGGAGTGAGGTCAGAGAGGGGTGAGGTCAGAGTGGGGTGAGGACAGAGTGCGGTGAGGTCAGAGTGGAGTGAGGTCAGGGTGGGATGAGGTCAGAGTGGAGTGAGGTCAGGGTGGGATGAGTTCAGAGTGCAGTGAGGTCAGCGTGGGTTTGAGGTCTGAGTGGGGTGAGGTCAGAGTAAGGTGAGGTCAGAATGGGGTGAGGTCAGAGTGCAGTGAGGTCAGAGTGGAGTGAGGTCAGAGTGGAGTGAGGTCAGGGTGGGGTGAGGTCAGAGTGAACTGAGATCAGAGAGGATTGAGGTCAGAGAGGGGTGAGGTCAGAGTGGGATGAGGTCAGAGTGCAGTGAGGTCAGAGTGGGGTGAGGTCAGAGTGAGGTGAGGTTAGAGTTGAGTGAGGTCAGAGTGGATTGAGGTCAGAGTGGAGTGAGGTCAGAGTGGAGTGAGGTCAGAGTGGAATGAGGTCAGCGTGGGTTTGACGTCAGAGTGCAGCGAGGTCAGGGTGGGGTGAGGTCAGGGTGGGGTGAGGTCAGAGTGAGGTGAGGTCAGAGTGAGGTAAGGTCACAGTGGGGTGAGGTTAGAGTTGAGTGAGGTCAGAGTGGATTGAGGTCAGAGTGGAGTGAGGTCAGAGTGGAATGAGGTCAGAGTGTGTTTGAGGTCACTGTGCAGTGAGGTCGGATTGAGGTGAGGTCAGAGTGGATTGAGGTCAGAGTGGAGTGAGGTCAGAGTAAGGTGAGGTCAGAGTGGGGTGAGGTGCGGGTGGAGTGAGGTCAGAGTGGAGTGAGGTCAGAGTGGGTTTGACATCAGAGTGCAATGAGGTCAGGGTGGGGTGAGGTCAGAGTGAGGGGAGGTCAGAGTGAGGTAAGGTTACAGTGGGGTGAGGTTAGAGTTGAGTGAGGTCAGAGTGGCGTGAGGTCAGAGTGGAGTGAGGTCAGAGTGGAATGAGGTCAGAGTGTGTTTGAGGTCAGTGTGCGGTGAGGTCAGATTGAGGTGAGGTCAGAGTGGAGTGAGGTCAGAGTAAGGTGAGGTCAGAATGGGGTGAGGTGCGGGTGGAGTGAGGACAGAGTGGAGTGAGGTCAGAGTGAGGTCAGAGTGGAATGAGGTCAGAGGGGAGTGAGGTCAGGGTGGAGTGAGGTCAGATTGGGGTGAGGTCAGAGCGGAGTGACGTCAGAGTGGGGTGAGGTCAGAGTGCCATGAGGTCAGAGTGTGTTGAGGTCAGAGTGGGGTGATGTCAGAGTGGAGTGAGGTCAGAGTGGGGAGGGGTCAGAGTGAGGTGAGGTCAGAGTGAGGTGAGGTCAGAGTGGGGTGAGGTGCGGGTGGAGTGAGGACAGAGTGGAGTGAGGTCAGAGTGAGGTCAGAGTGGAATGAGGTCAGAGTGTGTTTGAGATCAGAGTTGGGTGAGGTCAGAGTGAGATGAGGTCAGAGTGGGGTGAGGTCAGAGTGGGGTGAGGTCAGATTGGGGTGAGGTCAGAGAGGAGTGAGGTCAGAGTGGGGTGAGGTCAGAGAGGAGTGAGGTCAGAGTGGGGTGAGGTCAGAGTGAGGTGAAGTCAGAGTAAGATGTGGTCAGATTGGAGTAAGGTCAGATTGGGGTGAGGTCAGAGTGGAGTGAGGTCAGATTGGGGTGAGGTCAGAGTGGAGTGAGGTCAGAGTGGGGTGAGGTCAGAGAGGAGTGAGGTCAGAGTGGAGAGAGGTTAGAGTTGAGTGAGGTTAGAGTGGATTCAGGTCAGAGTGGAGTGAGGTCAGAGTGAGGTGAGGTCAGAGTGAGGTGAGGTCAGAGTGGAGTGAGGTCAGAGGGGAGTGAGGTCAGGGTGGAGTGAGGTCAGAGTGCCATGAGGTCAGAGTGTGTTGAGGTCAGAGTGGGGTGATGTCATACTGAGATGAGGCCAGAGTGCGGTGAGGTCAGAGTGGGGTGAGGTCAGAATGGGGTGAGGTCAGAATGGGGTGAGGTCAGAATGGGGATGAGGTCAGAGTGGAGTGAGGTCAGAGTGGGGAGGGGTCAGAGTGAGGTGAGGTCAGAGTGAGGTGAGGTCAGAGTGGGGTGAGGTCAGTGTGGAGTGAGGTCAGAATGGAGTGAGGTCAGAGTGGGATGAGGTCAGAGTGAGGTGAGGTCAGAGAGGGGTGAGGTCAGAGTGGAGTGAGGTCAGAGTGGGGTGAGGTCAGAGTGCGGTGAGGTCAGAATGGGGTGAGGTGAGAGTGGAGTGAGGTCAGAATGGAGTGAGGTCAGAGTGGGGTGAGGTCAGAGTGGAGTGAGGTCAAGGTGGGGTGATATCAGAGTGAGATGAAATCAGATTGGAGTGAGGTCAGAGTGAGGAGAGGTCAGAGTGAGATGAGGTCAGAATGGAGTGAGGTCAGATTGGGGTGTGGTCAGAGTGCTGTGAGGTCAGAGTGGAGTGAGATGAGGGTGGAGTGAGGTCAGAGTGAGGTGAGGTCAGAGTGGAGTGATGTCAGAGTGGGGTGAGGTCAGAGTGGGGTGAGGTCTGAGGGGACTGAGATCAGAGAGGAGTGAGGTCAGAGTGGGATGAGGTCAGAGTGTGATGAGGTCAGAGTGGAGTGAGGTCAGAGTGAGGTGAGGTCAGAGTGCAGTGAGGTCAGAGTGCGGCGAGGACATAATGGGATGAGGTCAGAGTGAGGTGAGGTCAGAGTGGGGTGAGGTCAGAGTGGGGTGAGGTCAGAGTGGGTTTGAGGTCAGAGTGGGGTGAGATCAGAGTGGTGTGAGGTCAGAGTGGAATGAGGTCAGAGTGTGTTTGAGGTCAGTGTGCGGTGAGGTCAGATTGAGGTGAGGTCAGAGTGAGGTGAGGTCAGAGTGGGGCGAGGTCATAGTGGGATGAAGTCAGAGTAAGGTGGGGTCAGAGTGGGGTGAGGTCAGAGTGCGGTGAGGTCAGTGTGGGGTGAGGTCAGAGTGTGTTTGAGGTCAGTGTGCGGTGAGGTCAGATTGAGGTGAGGACAGAGTAGAGTGAGGTCAGAGTGCGGCGAGGTCAGGATTGGTTGAGGTCAGAGTGAGGTGAGGTCAGAGTGGGGTGAGGTCAGAGTGGAGTGAGGTCAGAGTGGGGTGAGGTCAGAGTGGAGTGAGGTCAGAGTAAGTTGAGGTCAGAGTGGGGTGAGGTCAGAGTGAGGTGAGGTCAGTGTGGGGTGAGGTCAGAGTGCGGTGAGGTCAGAGTAGGGCGAGGTCAGAATGGGATGAGGTCAGAGTGGAGTGAGATCAGAGTCGGGTGAGTTCAGAGTGGAGTGAGGTCAGAGTGGGGTGAAGACAGAGTGAGGTGAGGTCAGAGAGAGGTGAGATCAGAGTGGAGTGAGGTCAGAGTGGGGTGAGGTCAGATTGAGGTGAGGTCAGAGTGGAGTGAGGTCAGAGTAAGGTGAGGTCAGATTGGGGTGAGGTGCGGGTGGAGTGAGGACAGAGTGGTTTGAGGTCAGAGTGGTTTGAGGTCAGAGTGGGGTGATGTCAGAGTGGGTTTGACGTCAGAGTGCAGTGAGGTCAGTGTGGGGTGAGGTCAGAGTGAGGGGAGGTCAGATTGGAGTAAGGTCAGAGTGAGATAAGGTCACAGTGAGGTGAGGTTAGAGTTGAGTGAGGTCAGAGTGGAATGAGGTCAGAGTGTGTTTGAGGTCAGTGTGCGGTGAGGTCAGATTGAGGTGAGGTCAGAGTGGAGTGAGGTCAGAGTAAGGTGAGGTCAGAGTGGGGTGAGGTCAGAGTGGGTTTTAGATAAGAGTGGATTAGAGGTCAGAGTGGGTTTAAGGTCAGAGTGGGGTGAGGTCAGAGTGAGGTGAGGACAGAGTGAGGTGAGGTCAGAGTGGGGTGAGGTCAGAGTCGGGTGAGGTCAGAGTCGGGTGAGGTCAGAGTAAGGTGATGTCAGTGCGGGGTGAGGTCAGTGTGGAGTGAGGTCAGAGAGGGATGAGGTCAGAGTGAGGTGATGTCAGTGTGGGGTGAGGTCAGTGTGGAGTGAGGTCAGAGAGGGGTGAGGTCAGAGTGGAGTGAGGTCAGTGTGGAGTGAGGTCAGAGAGGGGTGAGGTCAGAGTGGAGTGAGGTCAGAGTGGAGCGAGGTCAGAGTGAGGTGAGATCAGAGTGAGGTGAGGTCAGAGTGGGGTGAGGTCAGAGTGCGGTGAGGTCAGAGTGGGGTGAGGTCAGAGTGCATTGAGGTCAGAGTGGGGTGAAGTCAGAGTGGACTGAGGTCAGAGTGAGTTTGAGGTCAGAGTGGGTTCGAGGTCCGAGTGAGGTGAGGTCCGAGTGGGGTGAGGTCAGAGTGGAGTGAGGTCAGAATGGGGTGAGGTTAGGGTGGGGTGAGGTCAGAGTGGATTGAGGTCAGAGTGCAGTGAGGTCAGAGTGGATTGGGGTCAGAGCGAGGTCAGAGTGGATTGAGGTCAGAGTGTGTTTGAGATCAGAGTTGGGTGAGGTCAGAGTGGAGTGAGGTCAGAGTAAGGTGAGGTCAGAATGGGGTGAGGTGAGAGTGGAGTGAGGTCAGAATGGAGTGAGGTCAGAGTGGGGTGAGGTCAGAGTGAGGAGAGGTCAGAGTTAGGTGACATCAGAGTTAGGTGACATCAGAGTGGAGTGTGGTCAGATTGGGGTGAGGTCAGAGTGGAGTGAGGTCAGAGTGAGGAGAGGTCAGAGTGAGATGAGGTCAGAATGGAGTGAGGTCAGATTGGGGTGAGGTCAGAGTGGAGTGAGGTCAGAATGGGATGAGGTCAGAGTGGAGTGAGGTCAGAGTGCAGTGAGGTCAGAGTAGATTGAGGTCAGAGTGGAGTGAGGTCAGAGTGGAATGAGGTCAGAGTGTGTTTGAGATCAGAGTTGGCTGAGGTCAGAGTGAGGTGAGGTCAGAGTGAGATGAGGTCAGAGTGCGGTGAGGTCAGAGTAGGGCGAGGTCAGAATGGGATGAGGTCAGAGTGGAGTGAGATCAGAGTCGGGTTAGTTCAGAGTGCAGTGAGGTCAGAGTTGGGTGAAGTCAGAGTGGGTTAAGGACAGAGTGGGGTGAGGGCAGAGTGAGGTGAGGTCAGAGTGGATTGAGGTCAGAGTGAGGTGAAGTCAGAGTAAGATGTGGTCAGATTGGAGTAAGGTCAGATTGGGGTGAGGTCTGAGTGGAGTGAGGTCTGAGTGGAGTGAGGTTAGAGTTGAGTGAGGTCAGAGTGGATTCAGGTCAGAGTGGAGTGAGGTTAGAGTGAGGTGAGGTCAGAGTGGAGTGAGGTCAGAGTGAGGTGAAGTCAGAGTAAGATGTGGTCAGATTGGAGTAAGGTCAGATTGGGGTGAGGTCTGAGTGGAGTGAGGTCTGAGTGGAGTGAGGTTAGAGTTGAGTGAGGTCAGAGTGGATTCAGGTCAGAGTGGAGTGAGGTTAGAGTGAGGTGAGGTCAGAGTGGAGTGAGGTCAGAGTGAGGTGAAGTCAGAGTAAGATGTGGTCAGATTGGAGTAAGGTCAGATTGGGGTGAGGTCAGAGTGGAGTGAGGTCAGATTGGGGTGAGGTCAGAGCGGAGTGACGTCAGAGTGGGGAGGGGTCAGAGTGAGGTGAGGTCAGAGTGAGGTGAGGTCAGAGTGGGGTGAGGTCAGAATGGGGATGAGGTCAGAGTGGAGTGAGGTCAGAGTGGGTTTGAGATAAGAGTGGATTAGAGGTCAGAGTGCGTTTAAGGTCAGAGTGGGGTGAGATCAGAGTAAGGTGATGTCAGAGTGGGGTGAGGTCAGTGTGGAGTGAGGTCAGAGTGGGATGAGGTCAGAGTGAGGTGAGGTCAGAGTTAGGTGAGGTCAGAGTGGGGTGAGGTCAGAGTGCGGTGAGGTCAGAGTGGGGTGAGGTTAGAGTGCATTGAGGTCAGAGTGGGTTCGAGGTCCGAGTGAGGTGAGGTCCGAGTGGGGTGAGGTCAGAGTGGGTTTGTGATAAGAGTGGATTAGAGGTCAGAGTGCGTTTAAGGTCAGAGTGGGGTGAGATCAGAGTAAGGTGATGTCAGAGTGGGGTGAGGTCAGAGTGCGGTGAGGTCAGAGTGGGGTGAGGTCAGAGTGCATTGAGGTCAGAGTGGGGTGAAGTCAGAGTGGGGTGAGGTCAGAGTGGAGTGAGGTCAGAGAGGGATGAGGTCAGAGTGGGGTGAGGTCAGAGTGCGGTGAGGTCAGAGTGGGGTGAGGTCAGAGTGCATTGAGGTCAGAGTGGGGTGAAGTCAGAGTGGGGTGAAGTCAGAGTGAGTTTGAGGTCAGAGTGGGTTCGAGGTCCGAGTGAGGTGAAGTCCGAGTGGGGTGAAGTCCGAGTGGGGTGAGGTCAGAGTGGAGTGAGGTCAGAATGGGGTGAGGTCAGAGTGGAGTGAGGTCAGAGTGGAGTGAGGTCAGAATGTAGTGAGGTCAGAGTGGGGTGAGGTCAGAGTGGATTGAGGTCAGAGTGGAGTGAGGTCAGAGTGGGGTGAGGTCAGAGTGGATTGAGGTCAGAGTGGAGTGAGGTCAGAGTGGGGTGAGGTCAGAGGGGAGTGAGGTCAGAATGAGGTGACATCAGAGTGGAGTGAGGTCAGAGTGCAGTGAGGTCAGAGTGTGTTTGAGATCAGAGTTGGGTGAGGTCAGAGTGAGGTGAGGTCAGAGTGGAGTGAGGTCAGAGTGAGGTGAGGTCAGAGTGGAGTGAGGTCAGAGTGAGGTGAGGTCAGAATGGGGTGAGGTGAGAGTGGAGTGAGGTCAGAATGGAGTGAGGTCAGAGTGGGGTGAGGTCAGAGTGGAGTGAGGTCAGGGTGGAGTGAGATGAGGGTGGAGTGAGGTCAGAGTGAGGTGAGGTCAGAGTGGAGTGAGGTCAGATTGGGGTGTGGTCAGAGTGCTGTGAGGTCAGAGTGGAGTGAGATGAGGGTGGAGTGAGGTCAGAGTGAGGTGAGGTCAGAGTGGAGTGATGTCAGAGTGGGGTGAGGTCAGAGTGGGGTGAGGTCTGAGGGGACTGAGATCAGAGAGGAGTGAGGTCAGAGTGGGATGAGGTCAGAGTGTGATGAGGTCAGAGTGGAGTGAGGTCAGAGTGGGGTGAGGTCAGAGTGCGGTGAGGTCAGAGTGGGTTGAGGTCAGAGTGGAATGAGGACAGAGTGAGGTGAGGTCAGAGTGGGTTTGAGGTCAGAGTGGGGTGAGGTCAGAGTGGGGTGAGGTCAGAGGGGAGTGAGGTCAGAGTGAGGTGAGGTCAGAATGGGGTGAGGTCAGTGTGGGGTGAGGTCAGAGGGGAGTGAGGTCAGAGTGGGGTGAGGTCAGAGTGGAGTGAGGTCAGAGTGTGTTTGAGATCAGAGTTGGGTGAGGTCAGAGTGAGGTGAGGTCAGAGTGGAGTGAGGTCAGAGTGAGGTGAGGTCAAAATGGGGTGAGGTCAGAGTGGGGTGAGGTCAGATTGGGGTGAGGTCAGAGTGGGGTGAGGTCAGTGTGGGGTGAGGTCAGAGGGGAGTGAGGTCAGAGTGGGGTGAGGTCAGAGTGGAGTGAGGTCAAAATGGGATGAGGTCAGAGTGGGGTGAGGTCAGAGTGAGTTCAGGTCAAAGTGGAGTGAGGTCAGAGTAAGGTGAGGTCAGAATGGGGTGAGGTGAGAGTGGAGTGAGGTCAGAATGGAATGAGGTCAGAGTGGGGTGAGGTCAGTGTGGGGTGAGGTCAGAATGGAGTGAGGTCAGAGTGGAGTGAGGTCAGAGTGCAGTGAGGTCAGAGTGGGGTGAGGTCAGGGTGGGGTGAGGTCAGAGTGGATTGAGGTCAGAGTGCAGTGAGGTCAGAGTGGAGTGAGGTCAGAGTAAGGTGAGGTCAGAATGGAGTGAGGTCAGAGTGGAATGAGGTCAGAGTGGAGTGAGGTCAGAGTGGAATGAGGTCAGAGTGGATTGAGGTCAGAATGGAGTGAGGTCAGAGTGAGGTGAGGTCAGAGTGGGGTGAGATGAGGGTGGAGTGAGGTCAGAGTGAGTAGAGGTCAGAGTGCGGTGAGGTCAGAGTGGAGTGGAGTGTGGTCAGAGGTGGGTGAGGTCAGAGTGGTGTGAGGTCAGAGTGAGGTGAGGTCAGAGTGGGGTGACGTCAGAGTCGGGAGAGGTCAGAGTGGGGTGAGGTCAGAGTGGTGTGAGGTCAGAGTGGAGTGAGGTCAGAGTGAGGTGGGGTCAGAGTGCAGTGAGTTCAGAGTGGCGTGAGGTCAGTGTGGGGTGAGGTCAGATTGGGGTGAGGTCAGAGAGGGGTGAGGTCAGAGTGGGGTGAGGTCAGAGTGGAGTGAGGTCAAAATGGGATGAGGTCAGAGTGGGGTGAGGTCAGTGTGGAGTGAGGTCAGAACGGGGTGAGGTCAGAGTGAGTTCAGGTCAAAGTGGAGTGAGGTTAGAGTGGGGTGAGGTCAGAATGGAGTGAGGTCAGAGTGGAGTGAGGTCAAATTGGAGTGAGGTGAGAGTAGGGTGAGATCAGAGTGGATTGAGGTCAGAGTGGAGTGAGGTCAGAGTGGAATGAGGTCAGAGTTAGGTGACATCAGAGTGGAGTGTGGTCAGAGTGGGGTGAGGTCAGAGTGGAGTGAGGTCAGAGTGCAGTGAGGTCAGAGTGTGTTTGAGATCAGAGTTGGGTGAGGTCAGAGTGAGGTGAGGTCAGAGTGGAGTGAGGTCAGAGTAAGGTGAGGTCAAAATGGGGTGAGGTGAGAGTGGAGTGAGGTCAGAATGGAGTGAGGTCAGAGTGGGGTGAGGTCAGAGTGCGGTGAGGTCAGAGTGGGGTGAGGTCAGAGTGCGGTGAGGTCAGAGTGAGGTGAGGCCAGAGTGAGGTGAGGTCAGAGTGGAGTAAGGTCAGAGTGAGGTTAGGTCACAGTGGTGAGGTTAGAGTTGAGTGAGGTCAGAGTGGAGTGAGGTCAGATTGGAGAAAGGTCAGATTGGGGTGCGGTCAGAGTGGAGTGATGTCAGACTGAGATGAGGCCAGAGTGCCGTGAGGTCAGAGTGTGTGTGAGATGAGAGAGGACTAGAGGTCAGAGTGGTTTTAAGGTCAGAGTGGGGTGAGGTCAAAGTGAGGTGAGGTCAGAGAGGAGTGAGGTCCGAGTAAGATGAGGTCTGATGGGGATGAGGTCAGAGTGAGGTGAGATCAGAGTGAGGTGAGGTCAGAGTGAGGTGAAGTCAGATTGGGGTGTGGTCAGAGTGCTGTGAGGTCAGAGTGGAGTGAGGTGAGAGTGGGGTGAGGTCAGAGTGCGGTGAGGTCAGAGTGGGATGAGGTCAGAGGGGAGTGAGGTCAGAGTGTGTTTGAGATCAGAGTTGGGTGAGGTCAGAGTGAGGTGAGGTCAGAGTGGAGTGAGGTCAGAGTGGGATGAGGTCAGAATGGAGTGAGGTCAGAGTGGGGTGAGGTCAGAGTGCAGTGAGGTCAGAGTGCGGTGAGGTCAGAGTGGGGTGAGGTCAGAGTGCGGTGAGGTCAGAGTGGGGTGAGGTCAGAGGGGAGTGAGGTCAGAGTGTGTTTGAGGTCAGAGTGGAGTGATGTCAGAGTGGGGTGAGGTCAGAGTGGGGTGAGGTCTGAGGGGAGTGAGGTCAGAGTGGACTGAGATCAGAGAGGAGTGAGGTCAGAGTGGGATGAGGTCAGAGTGTGATGAGGTCAGAGTGGAGTGAGGTCAGAGTGAGGTGAGGTCAGAGTGCGGCGAGGTCAGAATGGGATGAGGTCAGAGTGAGGTGAGGTCAGAGTGGGGTGAGGTCAGAGAGGGGTGAGGTCAGAGTGGAGCGAGGTCAGAGTGAGGTGAGATCAGAGTGCAGTGAGGTCAGAGTGGGGTGAAGTCAGAGTGAGGTCAGGTCAGAGTGGAGTGAGGTCAGACTGCAGTGAGGTCAGAGTGGGGTGACATCAGAGTGGGTTGAGGTCACAGTGGAGTGAGGTCAGAGTGGGGAGGGGTCAGAGTGGGGCGAGGTCAGAGTGAGGTGAGGTCAGAGTGCGGTGAGGTCAGAGTGAGGTGAGGTCAGAGTGAGGTGAGGTCAGAGTGCGGTGAAGTTAGATTGGGGTGTGGTCAGAGTGCTGTGAGGTCAGATTGGGGTGAGGTCAGAGAGGGGTGAGGTCAGAGTAGGGTGAGGTCAGAGTGGGGTGAGGTCAGAGTGGAGTGAGGTCAGAGTGCAGTGAGGTCAGAGTGGTGTGAGGTCAGAGTGGAGTGAGGTCAAAGTGGGGTCAGGTGAAAGTGGAGTCAGGTCGGAGTGGAATAAGGTCAGAGTGCGATGTGGTCAGAGTGGAGTGAGGTCAGAGGGTGGTGAGGTCAGAGTGTGGTGAGGTCAGAGTGGGGTGAGGTCAGTGTGGAGAGAGGTCAGAGAGGAGTGAGGTCAAAGTGGAGTGAGGTCAGAGTGAGGTGAGGTCAGAGTGGGGTGATGTCAGAGTCGGGAGAGGTCAGAGTGGGGTGAGGTCAGATTGGGGTGAGGTCAGATTGGGGTGAGGTCAGATTGGGGTGAGGTCAGAGTGGTGTGAGGTCAGAGTGGTGTGAGGTCAGAGTGGAGTGAGGTCAAAGTGGGGTCAGGTGAAAGTGGAGTCAGGTCGGAGTGGAATAAGGTCAGAGTGCGATGTGGTCAGAGTGGAGTGAGGTCAGAGTGTGGTGAGGTCAGAGTGGGGTGAGGTCAGAGTGGGGTGAGGTCAGTGTGGGGTGTGGTCATAGTGGCGTGAGGTCAGAGTGGGGTGAGGTCAGAGTGGTGTGAGGTCAGAGTGGGGTGAGGTCAGAGTGGAGTGAGGTCAGAGTGCAGTGAGGTCAGAGTGGTGTGAGGTCAGAGTGGAGTGAGGTCAGAGTCGGGTCAGGTGAAAGTGGAGTCAGGTCGGAGTGGAATGAGGTCAAAGTGCGATGTGGTCAGAGTTGAGTGAGGTCAGAGTGTGGTGAGGTCAGAGTGAGGTGAGGTCAGTGTGGGGTGAGGTCAGAGGGGAGTGAGGTCAGAGTGGGGTGAGGTCAGAGTGAGGTGAGATCAGAGTGAGGTGAGGTCAGAGTGAGGTGAGGTCAGAGTGGAGTAAGGTCAGAGTGAGGTGAGATCAGAGTGAGGTGAGATCAGAGTGAGGTGAGGTCAGAGTGAGGTGAGGTCAGAGTGGAGTGAGGTCAGAGTGAGGTGAGGTCAGAGTGAGGTGAGGTCAGAGTGAGGTGAGGTCAGAGTGGAGTAAGGTCAGAGTGAGGTAAGGTCACAGTGTGGTGAGGTTAGAGTTGAGTGAGGTCAGAGTGGATTGAGGTCAGAGTGGAGTGAGGTCAGAGTGGGGTGAGGTCAGAGTGGGGAGGGGTCAGAGTGGGGTGATGTCAGAGTGTGTTTGAGATGAGAGTGAACTAGAGGTCAGAGTGGGTTTAAGGTCAGAGTGGGGTGAGGTCAAAGTGAGGTGAGGTCAGAGAGGAGTGAGGTCAGAGTAAGGTGAGGTCAGAATGTGGTGAGGTCAGAGTGGAGTGAGGTCAGAATAGAGTGAGGTCAGGGTGGGGTGAGGTCAGAGGGGAGTGAGGTCAGAGTGGACTGAGGTCAGAGAGGGATGAGGTCAGTGTGAGGTGAGGTCAGAGAGGGGTGAGGTCAGAGTGGAGCGAGGTCAGAGTGAGGTGAGGTCAGAGTGAGGTGAGGTCAGAGTGGGGTGAAGTCAGAGTGGGGAGGGGTCAGAGTGGGGCGAGGTCAGAGTGGAGTGAGGTCAGAGTGGGGAGGGGTCAGAGTGGGGCGAGGTCAGAGTGAGGTGAGGTCAGAGTGAGATGAGGTCAGAGTGGAGCGAGGTCAGAGTGAGGTGAGATCAGAGTGAGGTGAGGTCAGAGTGAGGTGAGGTCAGAGTGCGGTGAGGTCAGATTGGGGTGAGGTCAGAGTGGAGTGAGGTCAGAGTGGGGAGGGGTCAGAGTGGGGCGAGGTCAGAGTGAGGTGAGGTCAGAGTGAGGTGAGGTCAGAGTGGAGCGAGGTCAGAGTGAGGTGAGATCAGAGTGAGGTGAGGTCAGAGTGAGGTGAGGTCAGAGTGCGGTGAGGTCAAATTGGGGTGAGGTCAGAGTGGAGTTAGGTCAGAGTGGGGTGAGGTCAGAGGGGATTAAGGTCAGAGTGGGGTGAGGTCAGAGTGGAATGAGGTCAGAGTTAGGTGACATCAGAGTGGAGTGTGGTCAGAGTGGGGTGAGGTCAGAGTGGAGTGAGGTCAGAGTGCAGTGAGGTCAGAGTGTGTTTGAGATCAGAGTTGGGTGAGGTCAGAGTGAGGTGAGGTCAGAGTGGAGTGAGGTCAGAGTAAGGTGAGGTCAGAATGGGGTGAGGTGAGAGTGGAGTGAGGTCAGAATGGAGTGAGGTCAGAGTGGGGTGAGGTCAGAGTGCGGTGAGGTCAGAGTGGGGTGAGGTCAGAGTGCGGTGAGGTCAGAGTGAGGTGAGGCCAGAGTGAGGTGAGGTCAGAGTGGAGTAAGGTCAGAGTGAGGTTAGGTCACAGTGGTGAGGTTAGAGTTGAGTGAGGTCAGAGTGGATTGAGGTCAGAGTGGAGTGAGGTCAGATTGGAGAAAGGTCAGATTGGGGTGATGTCAGACTGAGATGAGGCCAGAGTGCCGTGAGGTCAGAGTGTGTGTGAGATGAGAGTGGACTAGAGGTCAGAGTGGTTTTAAGGTCAGAGTGGGGTGAGGTCAAAGTGAGGTGAGGTCAGAGAGGAGTGAGGTCCGAGTAAGATGAGGTCTGATGGGGATGAGGTCAGAGTGAGGTGAGATCAGAGTGAGGTGAAGTCAGATTGGGGTGTGGTCAGAGTGCTGTGAGGTCAGAGTGGAGTGAGGTCAGAGGGGAGTGAGGTCAGAGTGTGTTTGAGATCAGAGTTGGGTGAGGTCAGAGTGAGGTGAGGTCAGAGTGGAGTGAGGTCAGAGTGGGATGAGGTCAGAATGGAGTGAGGTCAGAGTGGGGTGAGGTCAGAGTGCAGTGAGGTCAGAGTGCGGTGAGGTCAGAGTGGGGTGAGGTCAGAGTGCGGTGAGGTCAGAGTGGGGTGAGGTCAGAGGGGAGTGAGGTCAGAGTGTGTTTGAGGTCAGAGTGGAGTGATGTCAGAGTGGGGTGAGGTCAGAGTGGGGTGAGGTCTGAGGGGAGTGAGGTCAGAGTGGACTGAGATCAGAGAGGAGTGAGGTCAGAGTGGGATGAGGTCAGAGTGTGATGAGGTCAGAGTGGAGTGAGGTCAGAGTGAGGTGAGGTCAGAGTGCGGCGAGGTCAGAATGGGATGAGGTCAGAGTGAGGTGAGGTCAGAGTGGGGTGAGGTCAGAGAGGGGTGAGGTCAGAGTGGAGCGAGGTCAGAGTGAGGTGAGATCAGAGTGCAGTGAGGTCAGAGTGGGGTGAAGTCAGAGTGAGGTCAGGTCAGAGTGGAGTGAGGTCAGACTGCAGTGAGGTCAGAGTGGGGTGACATCAGAGTGGGTTGAGGTCACAGTGGAGTGAGGTCAGAGTGGGGAGGGGTCAGAGTGGGGCGAGGTCAGAGTGGGGTGAAGTCAGAGTGAGGTCAGGTCAGAGTGGAGTGAGGTCAGACTGCAGTGAGGTCAGAGTGGGGTGACATCAGAGTGGGTTGAGGTCACAGTGGAGTGAGGTCAGAGTGGGGAGGGGTCAGAGTGGGGCGAGGTCAGAGTGAGGTGAGGTCAGAGTGCGGTGAGGTCAGAGTGAGGTGAGGTCAGAGTGAGGTGAGGTCAGAGTGCGGTGAAGTTAGATTGGGGTGAGGTCAGAGAGGGGTGAGGTCAGAGTAGGGTGAGGTCAGAGTGGGGTGAGGTCAGAGTGGAGTGAGGTCAGAGTGCAGTGAGGTCAGAGTGGTGTGAGGTCAGAGTGGAGTGAGGTCAAAGTGGGGTCAGGTGAAAGTGGAGTCAGGTCGGAGTGGAATAAGGTCAGAGTGCGATGTGGTCAGAGTGGAGTGAGGTCAGAGGGTGGTGAGGTCAGAGTGTGGTGAGGTCAGAGTGAGGTGAGGTCAGAGTGAGGTGAGGTCAGAGTGCTGTGAGGTCAGATTGGGGTGAGGTCAGAGAGGGGTGAGGTCAGAGTAGGGTGAGGTCAGAGTGGGGTGAGGTCAGAGTGGAGTGAGGTCAGAGTGCAGTGAGGTCAGAGTGGTGTGAGGTCAGAGTGGAGTGAGGTCAAAGTGGGGTCAGGTGAAAGTGGAGTCAGGTCGGAGTGGAATAAGGTCAGAGTGCGATGTGGTCAGAGTGGAGTGAGGTCAGAGGGTGGTGAGGTCAGAGTGTGGTGAGGTCAGAGTGGGGTGAGGTCAGTGTGGAGAGAGGTCAGAGAGGAGTGAGGTCAAAGTGGAGTGAGGTCAGAGTGAGGTGAGGTCAGAGTGGGGTGATGTCAGAGTCGGGAGAGGTCAGAGTGGGGTGAGGTCAGATTGGGGTGAGGTCAGATTGGGGTGAGGTCAGAGTGGTGTGAGGTCAGAGTGGTGTGAGGTCAGAGTGGTGTGAGGTCAGAGTGGAGTGAGGTCAAAGTGGGGTCAGGTGAAAGTGGAGTCAGGTCGGAGTGGAATAAGGTCAGAGTGCGATGTGGTCAGAGTGGAGTGAGGTCAGAGTGTGGTGAGGTCAGAGTGGGGTGAGGTCAGAGTGGGGTGAGGTCAGTGTGGGGTGTGGTCATAGTGGCGTGAGGTCAGAGTGGGGTGAGGTCAGAGTGGTGTGAGGTCAGAGTGGGGTGAGGTCAGAGTGGAGTGAGGTCAGAGTGCAGTGAGGTCAGAGTGGTGTGAGGTCAGAGTGGAGTGAGGTCAGAGTCGGGTCAGGTGAAAGTGGAGTCAGGTCGGAGTGGAATGAGGTCAAAGTGCGATGTGGTCAGAGTTGAGTGAGGTCAGAGTGTGGTGAGGTCAGAGTGAGGTGAGGTCAGTGTGGGGTGAGGTCAGAGGGGAGTGAGGTCAGAGTGAGGTGAGGTCAGAGTGAGGTGAGGTCAGAGTGGAGTAAGGTCAGAGTGAGGTGAGATCAGAGTGAGGTGAGATCAGAGTGAGGTGAGGTCAGAGTGAGGTGAGGTCAGAGTGGGGTGAGGTCAGAGTGAGGTGAGGTCAGAGTGAGGTGAGGTCAGAGTGAGGTGAGGTCAGAGTGGAGTAAGGTCAGAGTGAGGTAAGGTCACAGTGTGGTGAGGTTAGAGTTGAGTGAGGTCAGAGTGGATTGAGGTCAGAGTGGAGTGAGGTCAGAGTGGGGTGAGGTCAGAGTGGGGAGGGGTCAGAGTGGGGTGATGTCAGAGTGTGTTTGAGATGAGAGTGAACTAGAGGTCAGAGTGGGTTTAAGGTCAGAGTGGGGTGAGGTCAAAGTGAGGTGAGGTCAGAGAGGAGTGAGGTCAGAGTAAGGTGAGGTCAGAATGTGGTGAGGTCAGAGTGGAGTGAGGTCAGAGTGGAGTGAAGTCAGAATAGAGTGAGGTCAGGGTGGGGTGAGGTCAGAGGGGAGTGAGGTCAGAGTGGACTGAGGTCAGAGAGGGATGAGGTCAGTGTGAGGTGAGGTCAGAGAGGGGTGAGGTCAGAGTGGAGCGAGGTCAGAGTGAGGTGAGATCAGAGTGAGGTGAGGTCAGAGTGAGGTGAGGTCAGAGTGGGGTGAAGTCAGAGTGGGTTGAGGTCACAGTGTGGTGAGGTCAGAGTGGAGTGAGGTCAGAGTGGGGAGGGGTCAGAGTGGGGCGAGGTCAGAGTGAGGTGAGGTCAGAGTGAGATGAGGTCAGAGTGGAGCGAGGTCAGAGTGAGGTGAGATCAGAGTGAGGTGAGGTCAGAGTGAGGTGAGGTCAGAGTGCGGTGAGGTCAGATTGGGGTGAGGTCAGAGTGGAGTGAGGTCAGAGTGGGGAGGGGTCAGAGTGGGGCGAGGTCAGAGTGAGGTGAGGTCAGAGTGAGGTGAGGTCAGAGTGGAGCGAGGTCAGAGTGAGGTGAGATCAGAGTGAGGTGAGGTCAGAGTGAGGTGAGGTCAGAGTGCGGTGAGGTCAAATTGGGGTGAGGTCAGAGTGGAGTTAGGTCAGAGTGGGGTGAGGTCAGAGGGGATTAAGGTCAGAGTGGAGTGAGGTCAAAGTGGAGTGTGGTCTGAGTGGGGTTTGGTCAGAGTGGACTGAGGTCAGAGAGGATGGAGGTCAGAGGGGGATGAGTTCAGAGTGAAGTGAGGTCAGAGTGTGGTGAGGTCAGAGTGGGGTGAGGTCAGAGGGGAGTGAGGTCAGAGTGGACTGAGATCAGAGAGGAGTGAGGTCAGAGTGGGATGAGGTCAGAGTGGGGTGAGGTCAGATGAGGTGAGGTCAGAGTGGGGTGAGGTCAGAGTGGGGTGAGGTCAGAGTGGAGTGAGGTCAGAGTGGCTTTGAGGTCAGAATGGGTTTGAGGTCCGAGTGGGGTGAGGACAGTGTGGGGTGAGGTCAGAGTGGGGTGAGGTCAGATGAGGTGAGGTCAGAGTGGAATGTGGTCAGAGTGGGGTGAGGTCAGAGTGCAGTGAGGTCAGAGTGGATTGAGGTCAGAGTGGAATGAGGTCAGAGTTAGGTGACATCAGAGTGGTGTGTGGTCAGAGTGGGGTGAGGTCAGAGGGGAGTGAGGTCAGAATGAGGTGACATCAGAGTGGAGTGAGGTCAGAGTGCAGTGAGGTCAGAGTGTGTTTGAGGTCAGAGTTGGGTAAGGTCAGAGTGAGGTGAGGTCAGAGTGGAGTGAGGTCAGAGTGGGGAGAGGTCAGAGTGGAGTGAGGTCAAGGTGGGGTGATATCAGAGTGAGATGAAATCAGATTGGAGTGAGGTCAGAGTGAGGAGAGGTCAGAGTGAGATGCGGTCAGAATGGAGGGAGGTCAGATTGGGGTGTGGTCAGAGTGCTGTGAGGTCAGAGTGGAGTGAGATGAGGGTGGAGTGAGGTCAGAGTGAGTAGAGGTCAGAGTGCGGTGAGGTCAGAGTGGAGTGGAGTGTGGTCAGAGGTGGGTGAGGTCAGAGTGGGGTGAGGTCATAGTGGTGTGAGGTCAGAGTGGAGTGAGGTCAGAGTGAGGTGAGGTCAGAGTGGGGTGACGTCAGAGTCGGGAGAGGTCAGAGTGGGGTGAGGTCAGAGTGGTGTGAGGTCAGAGTGGAGTGAGGTCAGAGTGAGGTGGGGTCAGAGTGCAGTGAGTTCAGAGTGGCGTGAGGTCAGTGTGGGGTGAGGTCAGATTAGGGTGAGGTCAGAGAGGGGTGAGGTCAGAGTGGGGTGAGGTCAGTGTGGGGTGAGGTCAGAGGGGAGTGAGGTCAGAGTGGGGTGAGGTCAGAGTGGAGTGAGGTCAAAATGGGATGAGGTCAGAGTGGGGTGAGGTCAGAGTGGAGTGAGGTGAGAGTGGGGTGAGATCAGAGTGGAGTGAGGTCAGAGCGGGGTGAGGTCAGAGTGGTGTGAGGTCAGAGTGAGTTCAGGTCAAAGTGGAGTGAGGTTAGAGTGGGGTGAGGTCAGAGTGGGGTGAGGTCAGAGTGGGGTGAGGTCAGAGTGGTGTGAGGTCAGAGTGAGTTCAGGTCAAAGTGGAGTGAGGTTAGAGTGGGGTGAGGTTAGAGTGGGGTGAGGTCAGAGTGGGGTGAGGTCAGAGGGGAGTGAGGTCAGAGTGGAGTGAGGTCTGAATCGGGTGAGGTCAGAGTGTGGTGAGGTCAGAGTGGAGTGAGGTCAGAGTGAAGATCGGTCAGAGTGGAGTGAGGTCAGAGTGAGGTGAGGTCAGAGTGAGGTGAGGTCAGAGTGGAGTAAGGTCAGAGTGAGGTAAGGTCACAGTGTGGTGAGGTTAGAGTTGAGTGAGGTCAGAGTGGATTGAGGTCAGAGTGGAGTGAGGTCAGAGTGGGGTGAGGTCAGAGTGGGGAGGGGTCAGAGTGGGGTGATGTCAGAGTGTGTTTGAGATGAGAGTGAACTAGAGGTCAGAGTGGGTTTAAGGTCAGAATAGAGTGAGGTCAGGGTGGGGTGAGGTCAGAGGGGAGTGAGGTCAGGGTGGACTGAGGTCAGAGAGGGATGAGGTCAGTGTGAGGTGAGGTCAGAGAGGGGTGAGGTCAGAGTGGAGCGAGGTCAGAGTGAGGTGAGATCAGAGTGAGGTGAGGTCAGAGTGGGGTGAAGTCAGAGTGGGTTGAGGTCACAGTGTGGTGAGGTCAGAGTGGAGTGAGGTCAGAGTGGGGAGGGGTCAGAGTGGGGCGAGGTCAGAGTGAGGTGAGGTCAGAGTGAGGTGAGGTCAGATTGGGGTGAGGTCAGAGTGGAGTGAGGTCAGAGTGGGGAGGGGTCAGAGTGGGGCGAGGTCAGAGTGAGGTGAGGTCAGAGTGAGGTGAGGTCAGATTGGGGTGAGGTCAGAGTGGAGTGAGGTCAGAGTGGGGAGTGGTCAGAGTGGGGCGAGGTCAGAGTGAGGTGAGGTCAGAGTGAGGTGAGGTCAGAGTGGAGCGAGGTCAGAGTGCGGTGAGGTCAGATGAGGTGAGGTCAGAGTGGGGTGAGGTCAGAGTGGGGTGAGGTCAGAGTGGAGTGAGGTCAGAGTGGATTGAGGTCAGAGTGGAATGAGGTCAGAGTTAGGTGACATCAGAGTGGTGTGTGGTCAGAGTGGGGTGAGGTCAGAGGGGAGTGAGGTCAGAATGAGGTGACATCAGAGTGGAGTGAGGTCAGAGTGCAGTGAGGTCAGAGTGTGTTTGAGGTCAGAGTTGGGTAAGGTCAGAGTGAGGTGAGGTCAGAGTGGAGTGAGGTCAGAGTGGGGAGAGGTCAGAGTGGAGTGAGGTCAAGGTGGGGTGATATCAGAGTGAGATGAAATCAGATTGGAGTGAGGTCAGAGTGAGGAGAGGTCAGAGTGAGATGCGGTCAGAATGGAGGGAGGTCAGATTGGGGTGTGGTCAGAGTGCTGTGAGGTCAGAGTGGAGTGAGATGAGGGTGGAGTGAGGTCAGAGTGAGTAGAGGTCAGAGTGCGGTGAGGTCAGAGTGGAGTGGAGTGTGGTCAGAGGTGGGTGAGGTCAGAGTGGGGTGAGGTCATAGTGGTGTGAGGTCAGAGTGGAGTGAGGTCAGAGTGAGGTGAGGTCAGAGTGGGGTGACGTCAGAGTCGGGAGAGGTCAGAGTGGGGTGAGGTCAGAGTGGTGTGAGGTCAGAGTGGAGTGAGGTCAGAGTGAGGTGGGGTCAGAGTGCAGTGAGTTCAGAGTGGCGTGAGGTCAGTGTGGGGTGAGGTCAGATTAGGGTGAGGTCAGAGAGGGGTGAGGTCAGAGTGGGGTGAGGTCAGTGTGGGGTGAGGTCAGAGGGGAGTGAGGTCAGAGTGGGGTGAGGTCAGAGTGGAGTGAGGTCAAAATGGGATGAGGTCAGAGTGGGGTGAGGTCAGTGTGGAGAGAGGTCAGAGAGGAGTGAGGTCAAAGTGGAGTGAGGTGAGAGTGGGGTGAGATCAGAGTGGAGTGAGGTCAGAGCGGGGTGAGGTCAGAGTGGTGTGAGGTCAGAGTGAGTTCAGGTCAAAGTGGAGTGAGGTTAGAGTGGGGTGAGGTCAGAGTGGGGTGAGGTCAGAGTGGGGTGAGGTCAGAGTGGTGTGAGGTCAGAGTGAGTTCAGGTCAAAGTGGAGTGAGGTTAGAGTGGGGTGAGGTTAGAGTGGGGTGAGGTCAGAGTGGGGTGAGGTCAGAGGGGAGTGAGGTCAGAGTGGAGTGAGGTCTGAATCGGGTGAGGTCAGAGTGTGGTGAGGTCAGAGTGGAGTGAGGTCAGAGTGAAGATCGGTCAGAGTGGAGTGAGGTCAGAGTGAGGTGAGGTCAGATTGGAGTGAGGTCAGAGTGGGGTGAGGTCAGAGTGGAGTTTGGTCAGAGTGGGATGAGGTCAGAGTGCGGTCAGGTCAAAGTGAAGTGAGGTCAGAGTGTTGTGAGGTCAGAATGGGGAGAGGTCAGAGTGGAGTGAGGTCAGAGTGAAGATCGGTCAGAGTGGAGTGCGTCAGAGTGAGGTGAGGTCAGATTGCAGTGAGGTCAGAGGTGAGTGAGGTCAGAGTTGGGTGAGGTCAGAGTGGAATGAGGTCAGAGTGGAGTGAGGTCAGACTGGAGTGAGGTCAGAGTGGAGTGTGGTCAGAGGTGGGTGAGGTCAGAGTGGGGTGAGGTCAGAGTGGACTGAGATCAGAGAGGAGTGAGGTCAGAGTGGGATGAGGTCAGATGAGGTGAGGTCAGAGTGGGGTGAGGTCAGAGTGGGATGAGGTCAGATGAGGTGAGGTCAGAGTGGAATGTGGTCAGAGTGGGGTGAGGTCAGAGTGCAGTGAGGTCAGAGTGGATTGAGGTCAGACTGGAGTGAGGTCAGAGTGGTGTGTGGTCAGAGTGGGGTGAGGTCAGAGGGGAGTGAGGTCAGAATGAGGTGACATCAGAGTGGAGTGAGGTCAGAGTGCAGTGAGGTCAGAGTGTGTTTGAGGTCAGAGTTGGGTAAGGTCAGAGTGAGGTGAGGTCAGAGTGGAGTGAGGTCAGAGTAAGGTGAGGTCAGAATGGGGTGAGGTGAGAGTGGAGTGAGGTCAGAATGGAGTGAGGTCAGAGTGAGGTGAGGTCAGAGTGGAGTGAGGTCAGAGTGGGGAGAGGTCAGAGTGGAGTGAGGTCAAGGTGGGGTGATATCAGAGTGAGATGAAATCAGATTGGAGTGAGGTCAGAGTGAGGAGAGGTCAGAGTGAGATGCGGTCAGAATGGAGGGAGGTCAGATTGGGGTGTGGTCAGAGTGCTGTGAGGTCAGAGTGGAGTGAGATGAGGGTGGAGTGAGGTCAGAGTGAGTAGAGGTCAGAGTGCGGTGAGGTCAGAGTGGAGTGGAGTGTGGTCAGAGGTGGGTGAGGTCAGAGTGGGGTGAGGTCATAGTGGTGTGAGGTCAGAGTGGAGTGAGGTGAGGTCAGAGTGGGGTGACGTCAGAGTCGGGAGAGGTCAGAGTGAGGTGGGGTCAGAGTGCAGTGAGGTCAGAGTGGCGTGAGGTCAGTGTGGGGTGAGGTCAGATTAGGGTGAGGTCAGAGAGGGGTGAGGTCAGAGTGGGGTGAGGTCAGTGTGGGGTGAGGTCAGAGGGGAGTGAGGTCAGAGTGGGGTGAGGTCAGAGTGGAGTGAGGTCAAAATGGGATGAGGTCAGAGTGGGGTGAGGTCAGTGTGGAGAGAGGTCAGAGAGGAGTGAGGTCAAAGTGGAGTGAGGTGAGAGTGGGGTGAGATCAGAGTGGAGTGAGGTCAGAGCGGGGTGAGGTCAGAGTGGTGTGAGGTCAGAGTGAGTTCAGGTCAAAGTGGAGTGAGGTTAGAGTGGGGTGAGGTCAGAGTGGGGTGAGGTCAGAGTGGGGTGAGGTCAGAGTGGTGTGAGGTCAGAGTGAGTTCAGGTCAAAGTGGAGTGAGGTTAGAGTGGGGTGAGGTTAGAGTGGGGTGAGGTCAGAGTGGGGTGAGGTCAGAGGGGAGTGAGGCTAGAGTGGGGTGAGGTCAGAGAGGAGTGAGGTCAGAGTGGAGTGAGGTCTGAATCGGGTGAGGTCAGAGTGTGGTGAGGTCAGAGTGGAGTGAGGTCAGAGTGAAGATCGGTCAGAGTGGAGTGAGGTCAGAGTGAGGTGAGGTCAGATTGGAGTGAGGTCAGAGTGGGGTGAGGTCAGAGTGGAGTTTGGTCAGAGTGGGATGAGGTCAGAGTGCGGTCAGGTCAAAGTGAAGTGAGGTCAGAGTGTTGTGAGGTCAGAATGGGGAGAGGTCAGAGTGGAGTGAGGTCAGAGTGAAGATCGGTCAGAGTGGAGTGCGTCAGAGTGAGGTGAGGTCAGATTGCAGTGAGGTCAGAGTTGGGTGAGGTCAGAGTGGAATGAGGTCAGAGTGGAGTGAGGTCAGACTGGAGTGAGGTCAGAGTGGAGTGTGGTCAGAGGTGGGTGAGGTCAGAGTGAGGTGAGGTCATAGTGGTGTGAGGTCAGAGTGGAGTGAGGTCAGACTGAGATGAGGTCAGAGTGGGGTGATGTCAGAGTCGGGAGAGGTCAGAGTGAGTTCAGGTCAAAGTGGAGTGAGGTTAGAGTGGGGTGAGGTCAGAGTGGGGTGAGGTCAGAGGGGAGTGAGGCTAGAGTGGTGTGAGGTCAGAGAGGAGTGAGGTCAGAGTGGGGTGAGGTCTGAATCGGGTGAGGTCAGAGTAAGGTGAGTTCTGAATGGGGTGAGGTCAGAGTGCAGTGAGGTCGGAGTTGGGTGAGGTCATAGTGGAGTGAGTTCAGAGTGGGGTGAGGTCAGAGTGGAGTGAGGTCAGAGTAGGATGAGGTCAAAGTGGAATGAGGTCAGAGTGGAGTGAGGTCAGACTGGAGTGAGGTCAGAGTGGAGTGAGGTCAGAGCGAGGTGGGGTCAGAGTGGAGTGAGGTCAGAGTGGGATGAGGTCAGAGGGGAGTGAGGTCAGAGTGGAGTGAGGTCAGACTGGAGTGAGGTCAGAGTGGAGTGTGGTCAGAGGTGGGTGAGGTCAGAGTGGGGTGAGGTCATAGTGGTGTGAGGTCAGAGTGGAGTGAGGTCAGAGTGAGGTGAGGTCAGCGTGGGGTGATGTCAGAGTCGGGAGAGGTCAGAGTGGAGTGAGGTCAGAGTGGTGTGAGGTCAGAGTGGCGTGAGGTCAGTGTGGGGTGAGGTCGGAGTGGGGTGAGGTCAGAGAGGGGTGAGGTCAGAGTAGGGTGAGGTCAGAGTGGGGTGAGGTCTGAGTAGAGTGAGGTCAGAGTGGAGTGAGACCAGAGTGGGGTGAGGTCAGAGTGGTGTGAGGTCAGAGAGGGGTGAGGTCAGAGTAGGGTGAGGTCAGAGTGGGGTGAGGTCTGAGTAGAGTGAGGTCAGAGTGGAGTGAGACCAGAGTGGGGTGAGGTCAGAGTGGTGTGAGGTCAGAGTGGGATGAGGTCAGAGGGGAGTGAGGTCAGAGTGGAGTGAGGTCAGACTGGAGTGAGGTCAGAGTGGAGTGTGGTCAGAGGTGGGTGAGGTCAGAGTGGGGTGAGGTCATAGTGGTGTGAGGTCAGAGTGGAGTGAGGTCAGAGTGAGGTGAGGTCAGCGTGGGGTGATGTCAGAGTCGGGAGAGGTCAGAGTGGGGTGAGGTCAGAGTGGTGTGAGGTCAGAGTGGTGTGAGGTCAGAGTGGCGTGAGGTCAGTGTGGGGTGAGGTCAGATTGGGGTGAGGTCAGAGAGGGGTGAGGTCAGAGTAGTGTGAGGTCAGAGTGGGGTGAGGTCAGAGTGGAGTGAGGTCAGAGTGCAGTGAGGTCAGAGTGGTGTGAGGTCAGAGTGGAGTGAGGTCAGAGTGGGGTCAGGTGAAAGTGGAGTCAGGTCGGAGTGGAATGAGGTCAAAGTGCGATGTGGTCAGAGTTGAGTGAGGTCAGAGTGTGGTGAGGTCAGAGTGAGGTGAGGTCAGTGTGGGGTGAGGTCAGAGGGGAGTGAGGTCAGAGTGGGGTGAGGTCAGAGTGGAGTGAGGTCAGAATGGGGTGAGGTCAGAGTGGGGTGAGGTCAGTGTGGAGTGAGGTCAGAGCGGGGTGAGGTCTGAGTGGAGTGAGGTCAGAGTGGGGTGTGGTCATAGTGGCGTGAGGTCAAAGTGAGGTGAGGTCCGAGTGGAGTGAGGTCAGAGTGGAGTGAGGTCAGAGTGGGGTGAGGTCAGAGTGAGTTCAGGTCAAAGTGGAGTGAGGTTAGAGTGGGGTGAGGTCAGAGTGGTGTGGTGTCAGAGGGGAGTGAGGCTAGAGTGAGGTGAGGTCAGAGTGCAGTGAGGTCGGAGTTGGGTGAGGTCAGAGTGGAGTGAGTTCAGAGTGTTGTGAGGTCAGAGTGGAGTGAGGTCAGAGTGGGATGAGGTCAGAGTGGAGTGCAGTCAGATTGAGGTGGGGTCAGAGTGCAGTGATTTCAGAGTGGCGTGAGGTCAGTGTGGGGTGAGGTCGGAGTGGGGTGAGGTCAGAGAGGGGTGAGGTCAGAGTAGGGTGAGGTCAGAGTGGGGTGAGGTCTGAGTAGAGTGAGGTCAGAGTGGAGTGAGACCAGAGTGGGGTGAGGTCAGAGTGGTGTGAGGTCAGAGTGGAGTGTGGTCAGATTGAGGTGGGGTCAGAGTGGAGTGAGGTCAGAGTGGGATGAGGTCAGAGGGGAGTGAGGTCAGAGTGGAGTGAGGTCAGACTGGAGTGAGGTCAGAGTGGAGTGTGGTCAGAGGTGGGTGAGGTCAGAGTGGGGTGAGGTCATAGTGGTGTGAGGTCAGAGTGGAGTGAGGTCAGAGTGAGGTGAGGTCAGCGTGGGGTGATGTCAGAGTCGGGAGAGGTCAGAGTGGGGTGAGGTCAGAGTGGTGTGAGGTCAGAGTGGCGTGAGGTCAGTGTGGGGTGAGGTCAGATTGGGGTGAGGTCAGAGAGGGGTGAGGTCAGAGTAGTGTGAGGTCAGAGTGGGGTGAGGTCAGAGTGGAGTGAGGTCAGAGTGCAGTGAGGTCAGAGTGGTGTGAGGTCAGAGTGAAGTGAGTCAGAGTGGGGTCAGGTGAAAGTGGAGTCAGGTCAGAGTGGAATGAGGTCAGAGTGTGGTGAGGTCAGAGTGAGGTGAGGTCAGTGTGGGGTGAGGTCAGAGGGGAGTGAGGTCAGAGTGGGGTGAGGTCAGAGTGGAGTGAGGTCAGAATGGGGTGAGGTCAGAGTGGGGTGAGGTCAGTGTGGAGAGAGGTCAGAGAGGAGTGAGGTCAAAGTGGAGTGAGGTGAGAGTAGGGTGAGATCAGAGTGGAGTGAGGTCAGAGCGGGGTGAGGTCTGAGTGGAGTGAGGTCAGAGTGGAGTGAGGACAGAGTGAGTTCAGGTCAAAGTGGAGTGAGGTTAGAGTGGGGTGAGGTCAGAGTGGTGTGGTGTCAGAGTGGAGTGAGGCTAGAGTGGGGTGAGGTCAGAGTGGAGTGAGGTCAGAGTGGGGTGAGGTCTGAATCGGGTGAGGTCAGAGTGGGTGAGGTCAGAGTAAGGTGAGTTCTGAATGGGGTGAGGTCAGAGTGCAGTGAGGTCAGAGTGGGGTGAGGTCAGAGTGGAGTGAGTTCAGAGTGTTGTGAGGTCAGAGTGGAGTGAGGTCAGAGTGGGCTGAGGTCAGAGTGGAGTGAGGTCAGACTGAAGTGAGGTCAGAGTGGAGTGTGGTCAGAGTGGGGTGATGTCAGAGTCAGGAGAGGTCAGAGTGGGGTGAGGTCAGAGTGGTGTGAGGTCAGAGTGGAGTAAGGTCAGATTGAGGTGGGGGCAGAGTGCAGTGATTTCAGAGTGGCGTGAGGTCAGTGTGGGGTGAGGTCAGAGTGGGGTGAGGTCAGAGAGGGGTGAGGTCAGAGTAGGGTGAGGTCAGAGTGGGGTGAGGTCTGAGTGGAGTGAGGTCAGAGTGGAGTGAGACCAGAGTGGTGTGAGGTCAGAGTGGTGTGAGGTCAGAGTGAGGTGGGGTCAGAGTGGAGTGAGGTCAGAGTGGGATGAGGTCAGAGTGAGGTCAGGTCTAAGTGGAGTGAGGTCAGAGTGAGGTGAGGTCAAATTGGAGTGAGGTCAGAGTGGGGTGAGGTCAGAGGGGAGTGAGGTCAGAGTGGGGTGAGGTCAGAGTGGGGTGAGGTCAAAGTGGGGTCAGGTGAAAGTGGTGTGAGTTGAGAGTGGAATGAGGTCAGAGTGCGATGTGGTCAGAGTGGAGTGTGGTCAGAGTTGGGTGAGGTCAGAGTGGGGTCAGGTGAAAGTGGTGTGAGTTGAGAGTGGAATGAGGTCAGAGTGCGATGTGGTCAGAGTGGAGTGTGGTCAGAGTTGGGTGAGTTCAGAGTGGAGTGAGGTCAGAGTGAGGTGAGGTCAGAGTGGGGTGAGGTCAGAGTGGAGTGAGGTCAGACTGGAGTGAGGTCAGAGTGGAGTGTGGTCAGAGGTGGGTGAGGCCAGAGTGGGGTGAGGTCATAGTGGTGTGAGGTCAGAGTGGAGTGAGGTCAGAGTGAGGTGAGGTCAGCGTGGGGTGATGTCAGAGTCGGGAGAGGTCAGAGTGGGGTGAGGTCATAGTGGTGTGAGGTCAGAGTGGCGTGAGGTCAGTGTGGGGTGAGGTCAGATTGGGGTGAGGTCAGAGAGGGGTGAGGTCAGAGTAGTGTGAGGTCAGAGTGGGGTGAGGTCAGAGTGGAGTGAGGTCAGAGTGGAGTGAGGTCAGAGTCGTGTGAGGTCAGAGTGAAGTGAGTCAGAGTGGGGTCAGGTGAAAGTGGAGTCAGGTCGGAGTGGAATGAGGTCAGAGTGCGATGTGGTCAGAGTGGAGTGAGGTCAGAGTGTGGTGAGGTCAGAGTGAGGTGAGGTCAGTGTGGGGTGAGGTCAGAGGGGAGTGAGGTCAGAGTGGGGTGAGGTCAGAGTGGAGTGAGGTCAGAATGGGGTGAGGTCAGAGTGGGGTGAGGTCAGTGTGGAGAGAGGTCAGAGAGGAGTGAGGTCAAAGTGGAGTGAGGTGAGAGTAGGGTGAGATCAGAGTGGAGTGAGGTCAGAGCGGGGTGAGGTCTGAGTGGAGTGAGGTCAGAGTGGAGTGAGGACAGAGTGAGTTCAGGTCAAAGTGGAGTGAGGTTAGAGTGGGGTGAGGTCAGAGTGGTGTGGTGTCAGAGTGGAGTGAGGCTAGAGTGGGGTGAGGTCAGAGTGGAGTGAGGTCAGAGTGGGGTGAGTTCTGAATGGGGTGAGGTCAGAGTGCAGTGAGGTCGGAGTTGGGTGAGGTCAGAGTGGAGTGAGTTCAGAGTGTTGTGAGGTCAGAGTGGAGTGAGGTCAGAGTGGGCTGAGGTCAGAGTGGAGTGAGGTCAGACTGAAGTGAGGTCAGAGTGGAGTGTGGTCAGAGTGGGGTGAGGTCTGAGTGGAGTGAGGTCAGAGTGGGATGAGGTCAGAGTGAGGTCAGGTCTAAGTGGAGTGAGGTCAGAGTGAGGTGAGGTCAAATTGGAGTGAGGTCAGAGTGGGGTGAGGTCAGAGGGGAGTGAGGTCAGAGTGGAGTGAGGTCAGACTGGAGTGAGGTCAGAGTGGAGTGTGGTCAGAGGTGGGTGAGGTCAGAGTGGGGTGAGGTCATAGTGGTGTGAGGTCAGAGTGGAGTGAGGTCAGAGTGAGGTGAGGTCAGCGTGGGGTGATGTCAGAGTCGGGAGAGGTCAGAGTGTGGTGAGGTCAGAGTGGGGTGAGGTCAGAGTGGGGTGAGGTCAGTGTGGGGTGAGGTCAGAGGGGAGTGAGGTCAGAGTGGGGTGAGGTCAGAGTGGAGAGAGGTCAAAATGGGGTGAGGTCAGAGTGGGGTGAGGTCAGTGTGGAGAGAGGTCAAAGTGGGGTGAGGTCAGAGTGGAGTGAGGTCAGAGTGGTGTGAGGTCAGAGTGGTGTGAGGTCAGAGTGGGGTGAGGTCAGAGTGAGGTGAGGTCAGAGTGAGGTGAGGTCAGAGTGAGGTGAGGTCAGAGTGGAGTAAGGTCAGAGTGAGGTAAGGTCACAGTGGTGAGGTTAGAGTTGAGTGAGGTCAGAGTGGAGTGAGGTCAGAGTGGAGTAAGGTCAGAGTGAGGTAAGGTCACAGTGGTGAGGTTAGAGTTGAGTGAGGTCAGAGTGGGTTTGAGATGAGAGTGAACTAGAGGTCAGAGTGGGTTTAAGGTCAGAGTGGGGTGAGGTCAAAGTGAGGTGAGGTCAGAGAGGAGTGAGGTCCGAGTAAGGTGAGGTCTGATGGGGATGAGGTCAGGGTGGAGTGAAGTCAGAATAGAGTGAGGTCAGGGTGGGGTGAGGTCAGAGGGGAGTGAGGTCAGAGTGGACTGAGGTCAGAGAGGGATGAGGTCAGTGTGAGGTGAGGTCAGAGAGGGGTGAGGTCAGAGTGGGGTGAGGTCAGAGTGGGGTGAGGTCAGAGTGGGGTGAAGTCAGAGTGGGTTGAGGTCACAGTGTGGTGAGGTCAGAGTGGAGTGAGGTCAGAGTGGGGAGGGGTCAGAGTGGGGCGAGGTCAGAGTGAGGTGAGGTCAGAGTGAGATGAGGTCAGAGTGGAGCGAGGTCAGAGTGAGGTGAGATCAGAGTGAGGTGAGGTCAGAGTGAGGTGAGGTCAGAGTGCGGTGAGGTCAGATTGGGGTGAGGTCAGAGTGGAGTGAGGTCAGAGAGGGGTGAGGTCAGAGTGGGGTGAGGTCAGAGTGGGGTGAGGTCAGAGTGGAGTGAGGTCAGAGTGGTGTGAGGTCAGAGTGGTGTGAGGTCAGAGTGGAGTGAGGTCAAAGTGGGGTGAGGTCAGAGTGGAGTGAGGTCAGAGTGGTGTGAGGTCAGAGTGGTGTGAGGTCAGAGTGGAGTGAGGTCAAAGTGGGGTCAGGTGAAAGTGGAGTCAGGTCGGAGTGGAATAAGGTCAGAGTGCGATGTGGTCAGAGTGGGGTGAGGTCAGAGTGGGGTGAGGTCAGTGTGGGGTGAGGTCAGAGGGGAGTGAGGTCAGTGTGGGGTGAGGTCAGAGTGGGGTGAGGTCAGTGTGGGGTGAGGTCAGAGGGGAGTGAGGTCAGAGTGGGGTGAGGTCAGAGTGGAGTGAGGTCAAAATGGGGTGAGGTCAGAGTGGGGTGAGGTCAGTGTGGAGAGAGGTCAGAGAGGAGTGAGGTCAGAGCGGGGTGAGGTCTGAGTGGAGTGAGGTTAGAGTGGGGTGAGGTCAGAGTGGGGTGAGGTCAGAGGGGAGTGAGGCTAGAGTGGTGTGAGGTCAGAGAGGAGTGAGGTCAGAGTGGGGTGAGGTCTGAATCGGGTGAGGTCAGAGTGCAGTGAGTTCGGAGTTGGGTGAGGTCAGAGTGGAGTGAGGTCAGAGTGTTGTGAGGTCAGAGTGGGGTGAGGTCAGACTGGAGTGAGGTCAGAGTGGAGTGTGGTCAGAGGTGGGTGAGGTCAGAGTGGGGTGAGGTCATAGTGGTGTGAGGTCAGAGTGGAGTGAGGTCAGAGTGAGGTGAGGTCAGCGTGGGGTGATGTCAGAGTCGGGAGAGGTCAGAGTGGGGTGAGGTCAGAGTGGTGTGAGGTCAGAGTGGTGTGAGGTCAGAGTGGAGTGCAGTCAGATTGAGGTGGGGTCAGAGTGCAGTGATTTCAGAGTGGCGTGAGGTCAGTGTGGGGTGAGGTCGGAGTGGGGTGAGGTCAGAGAGGGGTGAGGTCAGAGTAGGGTGAGGTCAGAGTGGGGTGAGGTCTGAGTAGAGTGAGGTCAGAGTGGGGTGAGACCAGAGTGGGGTGAGGTCAGATTGGGGTGTGGTCATAGTGGCGTGAAGTCAGAGTGAGGTGAGGTCCGAGTGGAGTGAGGTCAGAGTGGAGTGAGGTCAGAGTGGGGTGAGGTCAGAGTGGTGTGAGGTCAGAGTGGTGTGAGGTCAGAGTGGAGTGAGGTCAAAGTGGGGTCAGGTGAAAGTGGAGTCAGGTCGGAGTGGAATAAGGTCAGAGTGCGATGTGGTCAGAGTGGGGTGAGGTCAGAGTGGGGTGAGGTCAGTGTGGGGTGAGGTCAGAGGGGAGTGAGGTCAGAGTGGGGTGAGGTCAGAGTGGAGTGAGGTCAAAATGGGGTGAGGTCAGAGTGGGGTGAGGTCAGTGTGGAGAGAGGTCAGAGAGGAGTGAGGTCAGAGCGGGGTGAGGTCTGAGTGGAGTGAGGTTAGAGTGGGGTGAGGTCAGAGTGGGGTGAGGTCAGAGGGGAGTGAGGCTAGAGTGGTGTGAGGTCTGAATCGGGTGAGGTCAGAGTGCAGTGAGGTCGGAGTTGGGTGAGGTCATAGTGGAGTGAGTTCAGAGTGTTGTGAGGTCAGAGTGGGGTGAGGTCAGAGTGGGGTGAGGTCAGAGTGGGGTGAGGTCAGAGGGGAGTGAGGTCAGAGTGGGGTGAGGTCAGAGTGGGGTGAGGTCAGAGTGCGATGTGGTCAGAGTGGAGTGTGGTCAGAGTTGGGTGAGGTCAGAGTGGGGTCAGGTGAAAGTGGTGTGAGTTGAGAGTGGAATGAGGTCAGAGTGCGATGTGGTCAGAGTTGGGTGAGTTCAGAGTGGAGTGAGGTCAGAGTGAGGTGAGGTCAGAGTGGAGTGAAGTCAGACTGGAGTGAGGTCAGAGTGGAGTGTGGTCAGAGGTGGGTGAGGTCAGAGTGGGGTGAGGTCATAGTGGTGTGAGGTCAGAGTGGAGTGAGGTCAGAGTCGGGTCAGGTGAAAGTGGAGTCAGGTCGGAGTGGAATGAGGTCAAAGTGCGATGTGGTCAGAGTTGAGTGAGGTCAGAGTGTGGTGAGGTCAGAGTGAGGTGAGGTCAGTGTGGGGTGAGGTCAGAGGGGAGTGAGGTCAGAGTGGGGTGAGGTCAGAGTGGAGTGAGGTCAGAATGGGGTGAGGTCAGAGCTGGGTGAGGTCTGAGTGGAGTGAGGTCAGAGTGAGTTCAGGTCAAAGTGGAGTGAGGACAGAGTGGGGTGTGGTCATAGTGGCGTGAGGTCAAAGTGAGGTGAGGTCCGAGTGGAGTGAGGTCAGAGTGGAGTGAGGTCAGAGTGGGGTGAGGTCAGAGTGGTGTGAGGTCAGAGTGAGTTCAGGTCAAAGTGGAGTGAGGTTAGAGTGGGGTGAGGTCAGAGTGGTGTGGTGTCAGAGGGGAGTGAGGCTAGAGTGGGGTGAGGTCAGAGTGGAGTGAGGTCAGAGTAAGGTGAGTTCTGAATGGGGTGAGGTCAGAGTGCAGTGAGGTCGGAGTTGGGTGAGGTCAGAGTGGAGTGAGTTCAGAGTGTTGTGAGGTCAGAGTGGAGTGAGGTCAGAGTGGGGTGAGGTCAGAGTGGGGTGAGGTCAGAGTGGAGTGAGGTCAGTGTAGGATGAGGTCAAAGTGGAATGAGGTCAGAGTGGAGTGAGGTCAGACTGGAGTGAGGTCAGAGTGGACTGTGGTCAGAGTATGTGAGGTCAGAGTGGTGTGAGGTCAGAGTGGAGTGCAGTCAGATTGAGGTGGGGTCAGAGTGCAGTGATTTCAGAGTGGCGTGAGGTCAGTGTGGGGTGAGGTCAGAGTAGGGTGAGGTCAGAGTGGGGTGAGGTCTGAGTAGAGTGAGGTCAGAGTGGTGTGAGGTCAGAGTGGAGTGTGGTCAGATTGAGGTGGGGTCAGAGTGGAGTGAGGTCAGAGTGGGATGAGGTCAGAGGGGAGTGAGGTCAGAGTGGAGTGAGGTCAGAGGTGGGTGAGGTCAGAGTGAGGTGAGGTCAGCGTGGGGTGATGTCAGAGTCGGGAGAGGTCAGAGTGGGGTGAGGTCAGAGTGAAGTGAGTCAGAGTGGGGTCAGGTGAAAGTGGAGTCAGGTCGGAGTGGAATGAGGTCAGAGTGTGGTGAGGTCAGAGTGAGGTGAGGTCAGTGTGGGGTGAGGTCAGAGGGGAGTGAGGTCAGAGTGGGGTGAGGTCAGAGTGGAGTGAGGTCAGAATGGGGTGAGGTCAGAGTGGGGTGAGGTCAGAGTGGGGTGAGGTCTGAATCGGGTGAGGTCAGAGTGGGTGAGGTCAGAGTAAGGTGAGTTCTGAATGGGGTGAGGTCAGAGTGCAGTGAGGTCGGAGTTGGGTGAGGTCAGAGTGGAGTGAGTTCAGAGTGTTGTGAGGTCAGAGTGGAGTGAGGTCAGAGTGGGCTGAGGTCAGAGTGGAGTGAGGTCAGACTGAAGTGAGGTCAGAGTGGAGTGTGGTCAGAGTATGTGAGGTCAGAGTGGGGTGATGTCAGAGTCAGGAGAGGTCAGAGTGGGGTGAGGTCAGAGTGGTGTGAGGTCAGAGTGGAGTAAGGTCAGATTGAGGTGGGGGCAGAGTGCAGTGATTTCAGAGTGGCGTGAGGTCAGTGTGGGGTGAGGTCAGAGTGGGGTGAGGTCAGAGAGGGGTGAGGTCAGAGTAGGGTGAGGTCAGAGTGGGGTGAGGTCTGAGTGGAGTGAGGTCAGAGTGGAGTGAGACCAGAGTGGCGTGAGGTCAGTGTGGGGTGAGGTCAGAGTGGGGTGAGGTCAGAGAGGGGTGAGGTCAGAGTAGGGTGAGGTCAGAGTGGGGTGAGGTCTGAGTGGAGTGAGGTCAGAGTGGAGTGAGACCAGAGTGGTGTGAGGTCAGAGTGGAGTGTGGTCAGAGTGAGGTGGGGTCAGAGTGGAGTGAGGTCAGAGTGGGATGAGGTCAGAGTGAGGTCAGGTCTAAGTGGAGTGAGGTCAGAGTGAGGTGAGGTCAAATTGGAGTGAGGTCAGAGTGGGGTGAGGTCAGAGGGGAGTGAGGTCAGAGTGGGGTGAGGTCAGAGTGGAGTGAGGTCAGTGTGGGATGAGGTCAGAGTGGAGTGTGGTCAGAGTTGGGTGAGTTCAGAGTGGAGTGAGGTCAGAGTGAGGTGAGGTCAGAGTGGGGTGAGGTCAGAGTGGAGTGAGGTCAGACTGGAGTGAGGTCAGAGTGGAGTGTGGTCAGAGGTGGGTGAGGTCAGAGTGGGCTGAGGTCATAGTGGTGTGAGGTCAGAGTGGAGTGAGGTCAGAGTGAGGTGAGGTCAGCGTGGGGTGATGTCAGAGTCGGGAGAGGTCAGAGTGGGGTGAGGTCAGAGTGGTGTGAGGTCAGAGTGGCGTGAGGTCAGTGTGGGGTGAGGTCAGATTGGGGTGAGGTCAGAGAGGGGTGAGGTCAGAGTAGTGTGAGGTCAGAGTGGGGTGAGGTCAGAGTGGAGTGAGGTCAGAGTGCAGTGAGGTCAGAGTGGTGTGAGGTCAGAGTGAAGTGAGTCAGAGTGGGGTCAGGTGAAAGTGGAGTCAGGTCGGAGTGGAATGAGGTCAGAGTGCGATGTGGTCAGAGTGGAGTGAGGTCAGAGTGTGGTGAGGTCAGAGTGAGGTGAGGTCAGTGTGGGGTGAGGTCAGAGGGGAGTGAGGTCAGAGTGGGGTGAGGTCAGAGTGGAGTGAGGTCAGAATGGGGTGAGGTCAGAGTGGGGTGAGGTCAGTGTGGAGTGAGGTCAGAGAGGAGTGAGGTCAAAGTGGAGTGAGGTGAGAGTAGGGTGAGATCAGAGTGGAGTGAGGTCAGAGTGGAGTGAGGACAGAGTGAGTTCAGGTCAAAGTGGAGTGAGGTTAGAGTGGGGTGAGGTCAGAGTGGTGTGGTGTCAGAGGGGAGTGAGGCTAGAGTGGGGTGAGGTCAGAGTGGAGTGAGGTCAGAGTGGGGTGAGGTCTGAATGGGGTGAGGTCAGAGTGCAGTGAGGTCGGAGTTGGGTGAGGTCAGAGTGGAGTGAGTTCAGAGTGTTGTGAGGTCAGAGTGGAGTGAGGTCAGAGTGGGCTGAGGTCAGAGTGGAGTGAGGTCAGACTGAAGTGAGGTCAGAGTGGAGTGTGGTCAGAGTGGGGTGAGGTCAGAGTGGAGTGAGACCAGAGTGGTGTGAGGTCAGAGTGGAGTGTGGTCAGAGTGGTGTGAGGTCAGAGTGGAGTAAGGTCAGATTGAGGTGGGGGCAGAGTGCAGTGATTTCAGAGTGGCGTGAGGTCAGTGTGGGGTGAGGTCAGAGAGGGGTGAGGTCAGAGTAGGGTGAGGTCAGAGTGGGGTGAGGTCTGAGTGGAGTGAGGTCAGAGTGGAGTGAGACCAGAGTGGTGTGAGGTCAGAGTGGTGTGAGGTCAGAGTGGAGTGTGGTCAGAGTGAGGTGGGGTCAGAGTGGAGTGAGGTCAGAGTGGGATGAGGTCAGAGTGAGGTCAGGTCTAAGTGGAGTGAGGTCAGAGTGAGGTGAGGTCAAATTGGAGTGAGGTCAGAGTGGGGTGAGGTCAGAGGGGAGTGAGGTCAGAGTGGAGTGAGGTCAGAGTGGGGTGAGGTCAGCGTGGGGTGATGTCAGAGTCGGGAGAGGTCAGAGTGGAGTGAGGTCAGTGTGGGGTGAGGTCAGAGGGGAGTGAGGTCAGAGTGGGGTGAGGTCAGAGTGGAGTGAGGTCAGAGTGGCGTGAGGTCAGTGTGGGGTGAGGTCAGAGGGGAGTGAGGTCAGAGTGGGGTGAGGTCAGAGGGGAGTGAGGTCAGAGTGGGGTGAGGTCAGAGTGGAGTGAGGTCAGAGTGGAGTGAGGACAGCGTGGGGTGTGGTCATAGTGGTGTGAGGTCAGAGTGGCGGGAGGTCAGAGTGGTGTGAGGTCAGAGTGGCGGGAGGTCAGTGTGGGGTGAGGTCAGATTGGGGTGAGGTCAGAGAGGGGTGAGGTCAGAGAGGGGTGAGGTCAGAGTGCAGTGAGGTCAGAGTGGTGTGAGGTCAGAGTGGATTGAGGTCAGAGTGGAGTGAGGTCAGAGTGGGGTGATGTCAGAGTGTGTTTGAGATGAGAGTGAACTAGAGGTCAGAGTGGGTTTAAGGTCAGAGTGGGGTGAGGTCAAAGTGAGGTGAGGTCAGAGAGGAGTGAGGTCAGAGTAAGGTGAGGTCTGATGGGGATGAGGTCAGAGTGGAGTGAGGTCAGAGTGGAGTGAGGTCAGAGTGGGGAGGGGTCAGAGTGGGGCGAGGTCAGAGTGAGGTGAGGTCAGAGTGAGATGAGGTCAGAGTGGAGCGAGGTCAGAGTGGGTTTAAGGTCAGAGTGGGGTGGGGTCAGAGTGCAGTGAGGTCAGACTTGTGTGAGGTCAGAGTGGAGTGAGGTCAGAGTGAGGTGGGGTCAGATTGGAGTGAGGTCAGAGTGGGGTGAGGTCAGAGTGGGGTGAGGTCAGAGGGGAGTGAGGTCAGAGTGGGGCGAGGTCAGAGTGGTGTGAGGTCAGAGCGGAGTGAGGTCAGAGTGGAGTGTGGTCAGAGTGGGGTGAGGCCAGAGTGGCGTGAGGTCAGTGTGGGGTGAGGTCAGAGTGGGGTGAGGTCAGAGTGGGGTGATGTCAGAGTCGGGAGAGGTCAGAGTGGAGTGAGGCCAGAGTGGCGTGAGGTCAGAGCGGAGTGAGGTCAGAGTGGAGTGAGGCCAGAGTGGAGTGAGGCCAGAGTGGCGTGAGGTCAGAGCGGAGTGTGGTCAGAGTGGGGTGAGGCCAGAGTGGCGTGAGGTCAGTGTGGGGTGAGGTCAGATTGTGGTGAGGTCAGAGAGGGGTGAGGTCAGAGTGTTGTGAGGTCAGAGTGTTGTGAGGTCAGAGTGGGGTGAGGTCTGAATGGAGTGAGGTCAGAGTGGAGTGAGGTCAGAGTGCAGTGAGGTCAGAGTGGAGTGAGGTCAGAGTGCGGTCGGGTGAAAGTGGGGTGAGTTGAGAGTGGAATGAGGTCAGAGTGGGGTGAGGTCAGAGTGGAGTGAGGTCAGAGTGGAGTGAGGTCAGAGAGTGTGAGGTCAGAGTGGAGTGAGGTCAGAGTGGAGTGAGGTCAGAGTGGAGTGTGGTCAGAGTGGGGAGAGGTCAGAGTGGGTTGAGGTCAGAGTGGAGTGAGGTCAGAGTGGGGTGAGGTCAGAGTGGAGTGAGGTCAGAGTGGGGTGAGGTCAGAGTGGAGTGAGGTCAGATTGAGGTGGGGTCAGAATGCAATGATATCAGAGTGGCGTGAGGTCAGTGTGGGGTGATGTCAGAGTGGAGTGTGGTCAGAGTGAGGTGGGGTCAGAGTGGAGTGAGGTCAGTGTGGGTGAGGTCAGAGTGGGATGAGGTCAGAGTGTTGTGATGTCAGAGTGGGGAGAGGTCAGAGTGGAGTGAGGTCAGAGTGAGGTGAGGTCAGATTGGAGTGAGGTCAGAGTGGGGTGAGGTCAGAGTGGGGTGAGGTCTTAGTGGGGTGAGGTCAGAGGGGAGTGAGGTCAGAGTGGGGTGAGGTCAGAGTTGGGTGAGGTCAGAGTGCAGTGAAGTCAGAGTGGAGTGAGGTCAGAGTGTAGTGAGGTCAGAGTGGGTTTGAGGTCAGAGTGGGATGAAGTCAGAGTGAGCTGAGGTCAGAGTGGGATGAGGTCAGAGTGGGATGAGGTCAGAGTGAGCTGAGGTCATCCATGGTTCCTCCTGCCGATATTGCGAGTCGGTGTCCATCCTGTTGGTGTGTAATTCCTGTTGTTGAGGTGGATGTGTGCCCCATCTGTGGAACAGCAGTACCCCCTCGGTGCTGCATGTGGTGTGGGCAGTCTGAGCACTGATCACTGACACCGTCTCAGCCTGCTCCAACAATGGGTCTCCAGGAAAGCCAGCTGAAACCGCAGGCTGAGGAATGGTGCTTTCGGAGTCCCTGAAATATATCCCCCTCCTCAATCCCAGGGCAACTGAGGAGTGACTGAAACCATGGAGGAACATTACTCGGATAAAATCCATTCCGATCCCTCTCAGCCCTCGCCAGAGACCTGGAGCCCTCGCTGCTGTCCCTGTCTTGTTACCCTTGCAACATTAGACACTGTGTCAGTTATCTCTGCTGCTGCCCGCCATCCCACTGGAGATGTTTCCAACTCTCCAATCTCTGCCACACCCTCTCTACTTGCTGGGAATCTGCTCTCTGGGAGTATTTCACCTGAGCAGCGCTCCGAAAGTTTGTGATTTGAAATCAACCTGTTGGCTTGTCGCCTGACCTCTGACTTTGTGTTGGATGTGTTGGACTCTTCCCTCCTGCAGGCTCTGCAGCACTGCAGTCAGGCAACCATTCCTGAGGGGAAGGGGCAAGTGACTGCATCTCAACCTGGGCAGGCATCGGGGGGTGGTGTGTGGGGGTGGAGTGGTGGGGGAATGACTGCAACAGCAGGCTAGCTTTTCAAAATTTGTCCGTGCCCATCTGATTTGGTGAACTGAACTCGTGTCCCTTTGGCCCATCTGCCTCTAAACCCTGTCTCTGTAGGCCCGAGCCGGTTATGACAGCAGATTTCCTTCCCTCGTGAACCATAGAACATCGATGTAGAACGTTACAGCACAGTACAGGCCCTTCGGCCCTCGATGGTGTGCTGACCTGTGAACATAATCTGATGCCCATCTAACCCACACCGTTCCATTATTTATCCATGTCTATCCAATGCCCTTTCAAATGCCCTTGAAATTGGTGAGTGTACTCCTGTTGTGGGCAGGGCATTCACGCCCCTGCTACTCTGAGTAAAGAAACTACCACCTCTGACATCTGTCCTGAAATCCATATACACCACATCAACAGCTTTACCCCCATCCACCTATTTGGTCACCTCCTCGAACAACTCAATAAGGTTTGTGAGGCATGACCTACCCTTCACAAAACCATGTTAACTCTCCCTAATCAACTTTGTTCCTTTCCAGATGATTATAAATCCTATCTCTCATAACCTTTTCCAACACCTCACCCACAACTGAAGCTAGGCTCACTGGTCTATAATTACCAGGGCTGTCTCTACTCCCCTTCCTGAACAAGAGAACAACGTTTGCTGCCCTCCAGTCTTCTGGCACTATTCCTGTAGACAATGATGACATAAAGACCAAAGCCAAAGGCTCTGCAATCTCCTCCCTAGCTTCCCAGAGAATCCGAGGATAAATCCCATCCGGCCCCGGGGTCCTACTTATTTTCAGACCTTCCAAAATTGCTAAGACCTTCTGTTTGTAAACCTCAATCCCATCTGATCTTGTAGCCCGTGTCTCCATATTCTCACTAACATTGCCCTTCTCCAGTGTGAATACTGACAAAACGTATTCATTTAGCGCTTCCCCCATCTCCTCTGACCCCACGCACAACCTCCCACTCCTGTCCTTGACTGGCCCTAATCTTACTCTAGTCATTCCTTTATTCCTGTTAAACCTATAGAAGGCCTTAGGGTTTTCCTTGATCCTATCCACCAACAACTTCTCAGGTCCCCTCCTTCCCCTTCTTAGCCCTCTCCTTAGATCTTTCCTGGCTAACCTGTAACTCTCATGTCCCCTAACTGAGCCTTCACACCTCATCCTCACATACACCTTCTTCTTCCTCATGATAAGTGCTTCAACTTCTTTAGTAAACCCGGGCTCTCTCCCTCGACAACTCCCTCCCAGCCTGACGGGTACGTACTTACCAAAGACCTGCAGTAGCTGTTTTCTACAAAAAACAACAATTAACTTTAAATTCCAGAGACGTTATGAAGTGGGGATTTCACTCTCTGCCCTGGTGGGATTTGAAAGCTGGAGCTATGGCTCTGAAAGACTAGTTTAGTGACATTACTGCTATAACACTGCCTCCCCTCTCCCTCACTCTCCCTCCCTGTCAGGGCTAGGTGCTCCAAGAGGATCCGGGAGCTGTGGACCAGACGAATGATGAGTAATCCCGCTGTCTGAGTGTCCCAGCAGCAGCCTCTTGCACTGCTCACCCAGCACAGCATAGCTTTCAGCTACACGCATTGAATTCATCTCCTCTCATACCCTCCAACCAACACTCACCCTCACCCTGCCGCCCTCTCACATCTCCACGCCTTACAGTCACCCTTCGTTTCTTACAAGCCTAACTCTCTGCCCCCTCTCTCTCTCTCTCTGCCACTCTGTGCAGTACAACAGAACCTACAAGTCTCAGGATGAGGCAGAGTCATGGAGGGTGGTGGGAATCATGTCACCATTGATATTGCGAAGATATCCCATCCACAGGGAAGGGGAGCCTGATCCGTGGGACTGTGGCTCTCCTGTGGCACCGCTCTGCCTGTTGACCCTGTTGTAATGACAGGTCTTAGCTCCTTCCAGCTGGATCCCTGGGGTCTATAGACTGGCACGTGGCTGTGGAGAAGGCAGCCATTGGGTGGCACGGTGGCTCAGTGGTTATCACTGCTGCCTCACAGCACCAGGGTCCCAGGTTCGATCCCAGCCTCGGGCGACTGACTGTGTGGAGTTTGCACATTCTCCCCATGTCTGTGTGGGTTTCCTCCCACAGTCCAAAGATGTGCAGGTCAGGGTGGATAGGCCAAGCTAAATTGCCTGTAGTATTCAGGGGTGTGGAGGCTAGGTGCATTAGTCAGGGGTAAATGTAGAGTAATAGGTGTAGCAGAATGGGTCTGGGTGGGTTACTCTTTGGAGGGTCAGTTAGGCCGCAGGGCCTGTTCCACACTGTAGGGATGTTGCCAGTCTTTGTGGTCTTTGTTCTTACCCCTCAGCAGAGGTGGTTGGTATTGTGGTCTGTGCTGGCCTAATATCAGGGTGGAGGCCAGAGCAGGGAGGAGCAGTTAAAGGTGAGTGAAGTGTTAGAGCTGGGTAAAGTTGTACCCCTCATTGACTGAGAGGAGTGGATCAGCAGTGGTTCTGTAACCTGGCCCAGGCTGGAGCTGTTCGGTGTGAGTGATCAGCACCTTGCCTGCTTCCCAGTTTCACCGAAGAACTTTTGTCCCTCTGCGTACTCACCCTGACGGTCCTAGCTCGCTCCACACTACACAGGAAGGCAGCCCGCTGTCTGTAAAGGGCTGATCAGAACAAAACAGAATTGCTTTTAAAATGTGGCACCCAACTAGGCCGCTCGGGTGAAGGGTGAGGCAGGAGACGTGATGACGTTGGGACCCGACTTCGAGGGAACTCCCCCCCCCCCCAGTTCTAAATCCTCTTGCCTGGGAAAACTCTCGCCTCCAACCTGGCTCAACTGAACCTCCAAATAAAGGCTCAGCCTCGTGATTTCACAGGCCTGCCCGTGATTTAGAGACGTCGAATAATCATTTGAAGTGGGAGGTTTTACTGTGCTCTATGTTTGTGTTCCTCCCGGTAGCTGCTTCCACTGTGACCATGGGAGGCCGGGATAGTGCAAGCCCTTGATAATTGCAGTCACTGACACTGAGAGGAACAATGGGCCTGTAATTACTGCAAATCCAACCAGAAAGAGTTGTATTGTTATCAAGTAAAGTAGCTCGTCCCAATGGAAGATATCCTGTTCTAACAATGAACAGCAGAAGTGTCCAACTCTGACTAAGCCTTTGTTTATTTATTGTGAAGTTGAGAGTTCCAAATCAGGGTTTGAGCTCCCTAAGGGTAGATATTCAGCTTTATAACCTGGGTGGCAAATTGGCAGAGTAAATGGCCTTAATTGGAACCGTACTGAATTACACTGTTTTAAAAAAGGCATTTCTTTATTCATTCATTCCCAGAACCTGGGCGTCACTGGCAAAAGCAGCACTTCTAGCCCATCCCCAATTACCCATTGTAACGGCGAGCTGTCCGCTCATCCCTCTGACATTCACGTGGTGACGTTAACACAGCTACAACGGGAGACAGTTCAAGAGTCTGGGGCAGCAACACTGAGGGCGTGGTGACACAATTCGGTTCGGACAAGCTCCATCTACAAAGCTTTGGCGAGCTGTCACGGTGCACCTTGTCAGGAGCACAAGCTGTTATCACACTGTGCCAGTGGGACAAAGTTAAAAATCACACAACCCCAGGTTAGAGTCCAACAGGTTTAATTGGAAGCACTAGCTTTCAGAGCGACGCTCCTTCATCATTCTCCACTATCACCTGATGAAGGAGCATCACTCCGAAAGCTAGTGCTTCCAATTAAACCTGTTGGACTCTAACCTGGTGTTGTGTGATTTTTAACTTTGTCCACCCCATCCAACACCGGCATCTCCAAATCATGTGCCAGGAGTGCAGGCAATGAGTGTTTCAGATGGTGGGTGAGTACACATTACATGGACTGCCACACCCTGCATGTTACATTTTGGCATTGCTGTGGGTGGGCAGTATTCCCTCCCATTTCTGACTAACACCTGGTCGCAGGTGAACAAGCTCCAGAATTCCCAGCCTCCGATCTGCCCCCATAAGCAATGCATGTTTAATGACTGGCTCAGTTCGATCTTTAGTCAGTTGTACAAGGAGGGTGTTGCTCGTGGGGGATTCGGGGATAAAGTCAGACAGCCCAGAAACAGACCCTTCGGTCCAACCAATCAAAGCACAAAGAACAGGAACAAACCTGGTCCACATGGACCATATTCCCAAACTAAACCTGCCTGCTCCTGGCCCATATCCCTCTAAACTTTTCCTATTCATGTACTGATCCAAATGTCTGTTCTACACTGGAACTGTACCTGCACACCTGCCATTTTCCCTGGCAGTCCATTCCACACATGCACCACAGGAAAAACTGTACCCCCTTGTGTCCTTTTCAAATCTTTCCTCGCTCACCCACCCCGAGGGAAAAGACTCTTGCTATTCACCTTCTCATTTTTTAGATTAGATTACTTACAGTGTGGAAACAGGCCCTTCGGCCCAACAAGTCCATACCGACCCGCCGAAGCGCAACCTACCCATACCCCTACACTTACCCCTAACCTAACACTACGGGCAATTTAGCATGGCCAATTCACCTGACCCGCACATCTTTGGACTGTGGGAGGAAACCGGAGCACCCGGAGGAAACCCACGCAGACACGGGGAGAACGTGCAAACTCCACACAGTCAGTCGCCTGAGTCGGGAATTGAACCCGGGTCTCTGGCGCTGTGAGGCAGCAGTGCTAACCACTGTGCCACCGTGCCGTCCAATGCCACCATCATGCTGTTCCAAACCTCTCAACCTCCCATGCTCCAGTGAAAGTTCCAGCCTATCCAGCCCCTCCATTCCTGGTAAATCTTTTCCGGCTGTTGAACGCCAAGGGGAAGGGGTTAGATTTTTTATTTCTTGTTGGAGATGGTCATTGGCAGCTCTGCAACCTGAAGGTGACTGGCTACATGTCAGGCTGAGTTGGTAACACTGAACAAGTCTTGACCCTGAATGACACGGACTGCTTCAGCGTTTAAGGAGTCGCGAATGGTGCTGAAAATTGTGCGGTCATTGGCGAGCATCCTCACTTCTGACCTTATGACAGAGGTAAGGTCATCGATGAAGCAGCTGAAGGTGGTTGGGCCTAGGACACTGCCCTGAGGGACTCCTGTATGGATGTTCCGAGGCTGAAGTACTGACCTTTAAGAGTGACAAGTATTCCCCTGCTTGTGTTTGTGAGAGGGGAGTTGTTTCACAGCTTTCTGGTCGCAAGAAACAACCAATACAATTCCAAAAAGCCAACGTTTTCCCCCTTTTTACTCAGGGAGGACCACACAGCCCACTATTGCCAGCTCTATACCTGACTGTTCCAAACCTGTCCCCGCGCTCCCACAAACCCACCATCACTTCATAGCTTGTGGTGCTTGAGTTTTCAATTGAAAAGCTTTCTTGACCAGACCCACTGGCACGGGCTAATCCATGCCTCTAGGGTCTGCCTTGAGGAAAATGTAACTTCTCTCCTTCCACCCTCAGTGGTCATTTTAAATCGATCACCAGCTGGCCAATAGTTCCACATGCTTTCCAGCGGAGGCCAGGACGCTGAATGGCTTCAAGGCAGAGATTGATAGATTCTTGATGTCACGAGGAATTAAGGGCTACAGGGAGAATGCGGGTAAGTGGAGTTGAAATGCCCTTCAGCCATGATTGAATGGCGGAGTGGACTCGATGGGCCGAATGGCCTTACTTCCACTCCTATGTCTTATGGTTCGTAACACTTTGGAGAGATCTCTCCTCCCTTTTGACCGTCACCTCATCATCTTGGTGAACCCACACAGCATTCCCTGCGGAGCTTTGGGGTTCTCTAATGGGAAACCCCACATCCGCTCGGTTCCTAAACGCATCATTCTCCTTCCTAAAACCTGCAGAGTATTCTAAATGCAACCGAAAGAGACGAGAAGCCCACTGGACGGTTTTAATTGCATATAGAGTGATACAGCGTGGAAACAGGCCCTGTCCGTGCTGACCAGATATCCTAAACTGAAGCCCTAGTCTCATTTCCCTGCACTTGGCCCACTCAACTCTTCATATCCCCATCCAGGTGCCTCTTAAATGCTGTCATTGTACCAGCCTCCACCACATCCTCTGGCAGCTCATTCCATACCCGTACCACCCTCTGAGTGTAGAAAGTTGCCCCTGAGGTCTTTCTTAAATCTTCTCTCTCTCGTATACCCTGCAGTTTTGGACACCCACTCCATTCCCCGCACGACTTCAGAAACCTCGATATGGTAAGTTGAAGGAGGAAGTGAAGTCGTATGGGGAGTACTAGCCGGCTGGGGAGAGAACTGACTGGGCAGCAGGAGACAGAGAGTGGTAGTGAAAGGGAGTTTCTCAAAATGGAGACCTGTGCCCAGTGGTGTTCCCCCAGGGTCGTGCTGGGGCCGTCGTCGTTGGTAAATGATCTGAAGGAAGTTAAAAATCCCACAACACCAGGTTCTAGTCCAACAGGTTTATTTGGAAGCACTAGCTTTTGAGGTACTGCCTCACATTCAGGGGGTTGTGGATGGGTCATGACTGTACGACACAGAATTTATATCAAAAGGGTCACTGTGTCACACAGCTGTAATGATCTATTAAACACCTTTAGTTAAAAATCACACACAGCACCAGGTTATAGTTCTGAAACAAATTTAGATTAAGTCTTTCATCGTTTAGAATGGGATATGGTGGTTTATGTTCTTTAATGTGTAAATCCCTGAATTACATTCTCAAGGTGGTGTCAACTCATCTAATAATAGGTGTCAGCTCAGCTCAGACAACACAATCAATGTGCGAAGGTAAAGTCTGCACCAGCATTGAGTCAAGTCTATTTCTAAAGCGGGGTTTGTAGAATCTTACAGCGATTCAGGCAGTTTTTGAGCAAAATAAAATGTAATTCTGCAAGTACAAATTCATCCCCACAAACTTATATGTGCAAGCATGCAGGAGAGACAGTGTGTGCCTGTGTGTGTGTGTGTCCGTGTGTGTGTGTGTCCATGTGTGTGTGTGTCCGTGTGTGTGTGTCCCCGTGTGTGTGCGCCTGTGTGTGCCGGTGTCTGTGTGTGCGCCTGTGTGTATGTGTGTCTGTCTGTCTGTCTGTGTCAGTGTGTGTCAGTGTCTGTGTGTGTGTGTGTGTGTGTGTGTGTCTCTGTGTGTGTGTCTGCCTGTGTGTGTGTGTGTCTGTGTGTCTGTCTCTGTCTGTGTGTGTCAGTGCTGCAAATGTGTTGCTGGTCAAAGCACAGCAGGTTAGGCAGCATCTCAGGAATAGAGAATTCGACGTTTCGAGCATAAGCCCTTCATCAGGAATAATGTGTGTGTCAGTGTCTGTGTGTGTGTATGTCTGTGTGTGTGTGTCTCTGTGTGTGTGTGTCTGTGTGTGCATGTCTGTGTGTGTATCTGTGTCAGTGTCTGTCTGTGTGTCTGTGTGTGTGTGTGTCTGTGTGTGTGTGTGTCTGTGTGTGTGTGTCTGTGTGTGTGTGTCTGTGTGTATATTGTGCAGTGGGGTCACCTGTAATGTGAGATGAACCCAGATCCCAGTTGAGGCCATTCCCATGGGTATGGAACTTAACTATCAGCCTCTGCTCGCCCACTCTATGTTGTTGCCTCTCCTGAAGTCGGCCTTGAAGGACGGTCACCTGGGGGTCCGAGGCCAAATGTCCCAGGCCGCTGAAGGGTTCCCTGATATAGGCGGTCTGATTAGCAAGTTTTCAGATGACACTAAGATTGGGGGAGGAGCAGATAGTGAAGGGCACTGTCTGAGAATACAGCAGAATGTAGATAGATTGGAGAGCTGGGCAGGGAAATGGCAGATGGAGTTCAAGCTGGGCAAATACAAGGTGAAGCATTTTGGAAAATCTGGTTCAAGAGCAAACCTTACGGCAAATGGAAAAGTCTTGGACAAAATTGATGTCCAGAGAGACCTGAGTGTTCAGGTCCATTGTTCTCTGATGGTGGCCACACAGGTCAATAAAATGGTCAAGGCATACGGCATGCCTTCCTCCATCGGACAGGGTGTTGAGTACAAGAGTTGGCAGGTCATGTTACAGTTGTATCAGACTTTGGTTTGGCCACATTTAGAATACTGTGTACAGTTCTGGTCGCCACATTACCAAAAGGATGTGGATGCTCTGGAGAGGGTGCAGAGGAGATTCACCAGGATGTTGCCTGGTATGGAGGGTGCTAGCTATGAGGAGAGGTTGAGTAGATTAGGATTATTTTCATTAGAAAGATGGAGGTTGAGGGGAGGCCTGATTGAGGCCTACAGTATCATGAGAGATACAGACAGGATGGATAGCAAGAAGCTTTTTTCCCAGAGCATGGTCTCAATTACTAGGGGTCACGAGTTCAAGGTCAGAGGGGAAAAGTTTGAGATATACCTGGAAAGTTCTTTACGCTGAGGGTGGTGGGTGCCTGGAACATCGAGTTGGTAGAGGAGGGCCCAATAACATAATTTAAAATGTATCTAGACAGATACATGAATGGGCAGGGAGCAGAGGAATACTGACCCTTAGAAAATAGGCAACAGGTTTATATAGAGGATCTGGGTCGGCGCAAGCTTGGAGGGCTGAAGGGCCTGTTCCTGTGCTGTAGTATTCTTTGTTTTTTGTCACCCCTCAGCCTCTTATACTCCAGGGTAAGAGGGCCCAGCCTATACAGCCTTTCCTTATCACTCAACTGTTCCAGTCTCGGTCACATCCTTGTGAATGTGTTCCGCACCCTTTGCAGTTTAATAACATTCTTCCTCTAGTGAGGTGACCAGAATTGTATGTAGTCCTCCAAATGTGGCCTTGGCAATATTACACATTTACACACTTCCTGGCAAACCATGCCTCACAATTTGTTCCATCTGTCAGTGAAGGTTGGGTCAGGATCTTGGGGTCAATCCAGTCACCATCAGACTTCGGAGAGAGTGAGGAACTGCAGATGCTGGAGATCGGAGTCTAGAGTGAGGTGCTGGAAAAGCGCAGCAGGTCAGGCAGCATCCGAGGAGCAGGCGAATCAGCGTTATGGGCATAAGCCCTTCAATCATTATGCTTGAAACGTCGATTCTCCTGCTCCTCGAATGCTGCCTGTCCTGCTGTGCTTTTCCAGCACCTCACTCTCGACCATAGGACTTAGGAACAGAAGTAGGCCATTCGGCCCATCCTGTTTGCAGTATTTGAATGAGATCATGGCTGACCTGATAGCCATCAACTCCATTTTCCTGCCTTATCCCCATAACCTCGATTCTCGAACTGATTCTGTCTAGCCCAGCCTTGAGTATACTTCATAACCAGCCTGTAGGGTCATCTGTAGGAGAGACCTGCACAGATTCACATCCCCAGGCTGAGGAAAGATATCCCTCCTCATCTCTGCCTTACGTGGGTAATAGCTTCTTCTAAGACTCTGACCTCTGACCTCAGACTGTCCTGTCTCTTTGAATCTTATACATCTCACTAAGGTCACCCCTCATTTTTCTTATGTCCAATCAGTGCAACCTACTTAACCCTTCCTTAAATGTAATGTCTTTCGCTTCTAACCCTCCTCTCTCAGATTTCCTTTCGACATGTTTAAAATGGTTGTTTCTCTTTCTGGTCATGATCTCCCTTCACAAATGTTGACTGATCTTTTTTTAGTAGTTCCAGCAATGTTTGTTTTAAACGTCAGGCATTCGCGGTTCCCCCCTCTTTCAGGAGACGGTGCTGGGCTTCGAAGGCTCAACCAACCTGGGGACTGCAAAATGGAGCAGCAGTTCATCGGAGGTGCATTTTCTGAACGGTTAGTTTGAGCAGCTGACGGTGAGCAACTCTGGTCTAGTACAGAGGTGGTGAACTAGAACTGAGAGCAGGGTGGTGCTGGAAAAGCACAGCATCTGAGGAGCGGGAGACTCGACGTTTCGGACAAAAGCCCTTCAGTCCATTCACTGGCTGTGCACTGGACCATGTGACGTTAACCATGGTATCATCTAAGCACTGGACCAGGCCATTCAGCCCCTTGAACCTATTCTATCACGTGATAGAATTGCGACTTCAACTCCATTCCTCCGTGTACCCTGATACCCAGATCCACCAGCACCTTAGTCATGAAAATCGCCCCCAGGGCCCACAGTCTTTTTGTGGGACACAGCTCTCGATTCCCACCGCCATTTTGGTGAACACATACTTCCTGCTTTGCTTTCTGGTTCCTTCCCAGGATGTGGGTGTTGCTGTTTATCACACACCCCTCCCCCCAGCCCCATTCCCCTTTGAGAAGGTAATGTTAAGCTGCCCCCTTTTCACCCCAGCAGTCGGTGCGGTGCAGCTACGCCCCACAGCGCTTTGGGGGAAGGAGCTGCAGGGATTTGACCCGGTAACCCAGCGATATGGGCGGCAGTTGTATCAGGGTGACGTGCGGCTTGCAGGCGATGGTGTTGCGGTGTGTTTACTCTCCTCGTCCCTTCAGGTGGGTAAAGATCACAGATTAGGAAGGCACTATCGGGGCGGGCTTGGTGAATTTCGGCAGTGCGTGTTGTAGACGGTAAACCCTGAGTGTTGGTGGTAGAGAGAGTGGATGTTTAAGGTGGCAAGTAACTTGACTCCACTTTGAATACCACTTGGATCTCCCTTCAGCTAAGGTGGAGCTATTTGGAATTGGGAACTTATCCCTCCAGTTTAGTTCTAATTCAGGCACGTACCTACTTTCGGAGGACTGTAGTACCGTCTCCAGCCTTCCCTCTCCCCTACACACTGCTCGCCCACGTTTCTCAGTTTCTGCTATAACACTTTGTTATCTCATCACTGGAACCATTAAGCCGTTACTCTGGAGTGGATGGGTATTTCATTTCAAACTTCTGTTATCACTAACTGGAAATGGAGATCCGTCCTGATTTTACTGAATGGCCCGAGGGACTGCAGCATCTACCCTCCTCCTAATTTGTGCATTTGCATATCCCTTGTCTGAATTCTCCCGCCAGAGAAAATGGTTCCTTCACATCCACCCAACTAAACCCCTTACTCGTTTCAAAGAGGTTAGCACTGCCACCTCACAGCAGCAGGGGCCGGGGTTCGATCCCAGCCTCAGGGCGGCTGGCCGTGTGGTGTCGGCACATTCTCTCCCCGTGCCCGGGTGGGTTTCCTCCCCCACAATCCAAGGGTGTGCCCGTTAGGTGGATCACACCCGAGCGGAATTGCCAATAGTGTCCAGCGACGCGCGGGCTAGGATGACGAGCCATGGGAAATGGAGGGTGGTGGGTTTGGTGGCATGCTGTGTAGAGAGCATGGGATTCAATGGGCCGAATGGCCTGCTCCCACACTGTAGGCGATCTCTGTATGATGCCCACTGAGTCAGCTCTCAGCCTGTGATGCCCGAGGGAACCGAAGCAAAGGTTGGACGATGGTGGGTCTCTACTTGAACCCCTTAAAGTCCAGTCCAACACCGTCATCTCCAACTCATGACCCTGAGAGCCCAGTATCATTCTGATAAACCTAAACTACACCCGCCCTGGACCTAGTCCCTGTCCAGGCTGAACCTTTGCTACATCGTCTCTCAGAATTCTGGCTTGGCGGTTTGGTTGAGTACATCAGAACAGCTTCCACCCACAGTCCCCCCCCTTTAACAGCTCCGCCTCGGAGATGGTTTGGGGTTAAGGAGCATTCCCAGTTCCGGCAATGCCACATTTTCCCGCCCTTCTGTTCGAGGTGTTAGACACCAAAAGGGTTAAAGCTGCCTCCTGCTGATGAAAGGGAGGGAGAGAGTCCCGTTGGTACACCGAGTGTTGTTGTCGGCTCATCAAGAGTTAATTTAAATTTGGATGGCCAGGCTACTTTCCACTTCATCGGAATTGCCTTAATAGCTGTGTGTTGTAACTTATAAAGAGCCATTCTTTGCGAGGGCTGTAATTGAGATTCCAAGGGTGAGGCTGTCTGGGGCTGGTACAGTATAATTTTACTGGGATGACAACTGCACATTTTTCTCTCTATTGTGGGCTTCAAGAGCTGAGGGTGCAGATTTTTTTTTTCTTATTAAAAAGCAAAAATAAAAGGCAGTTTAACTGAGCTGGATTTTGACTTCAAACTGATGGAAAACTGATGGCCGTGAGTCAGCAGCCCATTACCCAGCTCCACAGGCCTTCATATCCAAGTCACAGTCTACCCAGTGTCTCCCTGGTTGTTACCCAGCCTTCTCTTGCTGGGTAATTGATGTTCCTCCTGTGGGCTGAGAGATGCCCTGGGTTAATGCTTGGCACCGTGATGTTACGCCATACACTGGACTCTCTGTGTCCGCCCAAATGCCAGCATTACCCCAGTAGCTTCCTCCTCTGTCTCCCTGCTGGGTGGCACCTCCACACTGCCTGTCCAATTGCTCTCCTTCGGAGCTGTGCCTCCTTCAGAGTGCTGGTACTCCTGCCACTGAGAGAGGTGGGCACGGCTGGGGCTGGTAGGAGACTTCATACAGTCAGAGAGTCACAGAGGAGTACAGCACGGAAACAGGCCCTTCGGCCCAACCCGTCCATGCTGAGCAGATATCCCAACCCAACCTAGTCCCACCTGCCAGCACCCGGCCCATATCCCTCCAAACCCTTCCTATTCATATACCCATCCAAATGCCTCTTAAATGTTGCAGTTGTACCAGCCTCCACCACTTCCTCTGGCAGCTCATTCCATACACGTACCACCCTCTGTGTGAAAAAGTTTTCCCGTAGGTCTCTTTTATATCTTTCCTCTCTCACCCTAAACCTATGCCCCTCTAGTTCTGGACTCTCCCCACCCCAGGGAAAAGATTTTGCCTATTGACCCTATCCATGCCCCTCATGATTTAATAAACCTCTATAAGGTCACCCCCTCAACTATTTGGGGGGAGAAAAGGGTTGGACGGTGAGCACTGGCTCCGCAGGATGGCACTCCTTACCCCGGGACCCCTCTCCAGGTCATCCTAAGCCTGCACTCCCCTCAACCTCCACCCACTCCACCCCCCTGCCTCACAGCGCCAGGGACCCGGGTTCGATTCCTGCCTTGGGTGACTGTCTGTCTGGGGTTTGCATCATCTTCCCGTGTCTGCGTGGGTTTCCAAAGATGTGCAGGTCAGGCTGAATTGGCTGTGCTAAATTACCCGTGGTGTTCAGTGATGTGAAGGCCAAGTGTGTTAGTTAGGGGTAAATGTAGAGTAATGGGGTAGGGGAATGGGTCTGGGCAGGTTACTCGTCGGTGTGGAGTTGCTGGGCCGAATGGCCTGTTTCCACACTGTAGGGATTCTATGATTCACTGGCTGAGACTGATCTCCCCCCTAACTGCCTTGTTGTCTCTCACTGAGGTGACTGGATGGTGTGTGCTGACACCTCTTCCTTACCTTCAGTCCCACACCACAGTATTCTCCTTCCTGCTCCTCCCCCTCTCTCTCTCTCTCTCAGAGTGATATGGTCCGACAATGGTGAAGAAATGGCACCCTCACTGAGGCACACTCACAGCCACTGACTCAGATTCCAGCTGACACTGTGTGTACCTTAAAGGAGAGATTGGGATAGAGGGGGGGTGCGGTGATAAAGGACACTGTATGTGGTGAGACACTGTGCCCAAGTGGGCTCCAACACAGTTCGGGGGCGCTGGGAGTGGGAGATGCCAAAGGACAAGAGGGTGTGAATAAACTCTGCTGGGGAGCGCTGGGAGGTCCAGTTTGTTCCCGGACTGCGAATTCAGCGAAGTGCAATAGATTTGGGAAGGCTGGTAGGAACGCTGAGTTTGCCAGGGAACAACTGGATGACCACTGAGCTGAGAGGAGTACCCAGAGGCCATCGTTGCTGCAGGGCATTGATTGATGCATGGAGCTGTGCGGGATGCAGTGTCTGTTGGCCAATACCCCACAACACCGATCACAACACCGCACCACCTACTAGGACCTCGCACTGGAAACTGAGGGCAGAGCCATATAATCCTGGCTTCCTCCTGCAATGACAGCGGGCATCACTCCCTGGTCAGTACCCTCTGTCCTCCTGCCACATTGCCACTCTGTATCTGAGGGCACCGGCCCAAGGGAACAGCAGGAGGGAGGCACAGCCTGCTCTCACAGTCTTCGATCACCCTGCAGCCCCTGACCCCTCTCAGAAAATACCCATCCAACAAAAATGGATGGACGGAGACATCCTCAACCTGCTCACAACTCTGGGGCAGGGTGAGACCTGAACCCAGGCGTCCTGGCTCAGAGGGAGGGACACTACCTGTGCACCACAAGAAACCACTAAAGGTATCAAGGCGGTTGGGAGTAAATTTGGGAATCTTTGATTCCCTTCTACCCTCAGAGGGCAGGTGTGCTATCCACTGCCCCCACACACACCTACTCTTAAAGTGCACTTCACTCCAGGAGCTGGACTTGAACTCTTAACTGGCCTTGGGTGCAATAAATGCAGTGGTGTCCACATCCCATGAGTGAAGTCGAAAAGACATGGCTAGTCTAGCTCAGTGTCTCGTCAATGGGAAACCTCAGGGTGTTGACCACATCGTCAGCTCTTGTTGCTCCTGCCCTCTGTTTGATTACTTTGCCAGTGACAGTGTGGTGTCGTATCATCACCGCGTCACTCTCTCGGCCAGTCGCTGCTCCCAGCGGGGGCTCGGCTGCAGCAGACGGAGTGGCTTGCTGTCGAGTGTAGCGTTCGGTTCCCTCTCTCCCTCCCAGAAGCTTGCCCTCGCTCGGTTCCTGCTTGATTCCAAGAAACCGCAGCCCAGCCGCCCCTGTCTCGGGAGTGGACTGTGCGTCCCTAAAGGCAGGGCCAGAGGGGGGTCACCATTAAAAATGGCCACCCCCTCCCCACTCCCCCTCCCTACCCAGGCTGCACACGTGCCGACTCACAATCCCAACTGTTGCTAGGCAGGAAACTGGCCTGGAAGATTTGGAAATCTCACCAGTTAAAGGCCGAGGATGTGAATTAACCAGTCAGCCTGAGGGGTTCATTACAACAAAAATAAACGGATGGTTGTTTGGTTTGACCCTGACCTGCTGCATCATAATTCCCACAATCCTCCCCCTGTCTGCGGGGAGCTGCTGGTTGCTGTTGGCAACCTCACAAACTCCTTCCTGGAGGATTAAGCACAAAGGGTTGGGGGTTTGCAGGGGGTCCCATCATTCTGGGATACTTCCCCACCGCCCCCTCCCCCACCCCCAATTTCTGGGCAAGGCCTGATTTAGATGCGGCATTTCTGTGCATGCTCATTAGTTGCTCTAATTTTCCCCTGGAGTGTCGGAGGCTGAGGGGTGACCTTATAGAGGTTTATAAAATTATGAGGGGCATGGATAGGATAAACAGACAAAGTCTTTTCCCTGGGGTTGGGGAGTCCAGAACTAGAGGGCATAGGTTTAGGGTGAGAGAGGAAAGATATAAAAGAGACCTAAGGGGCAACTTTTTCACACAGAGGGTGGTACGTGTATGGAATGAGCTGCCAGGGGATGTGGTGGAGGCTGGTACAATTGCAACATTTAAGAGGCATTTGGATGGGTATATGAATAGGAAGGGTTTGGAGGGATATGGGCCGGGTGCTGGCAGGTGGGACTAGATTGGGTTGGGATATCAGGTCAGCATGGGCGGTTGGACCGAAGGGTTTGCTTCCATGCTGTACATCTCTGTGACTCTATCATCTATTGGTGTAGTGGCCCATAAGAGACTGATTGGTCTCTAACTGTTAGCGCTGTCATGACGATGACAAGTCAGTTTGACACGCTGATTAACACCTTTTTAAATCTGTGGGACATCACTGGCTGGGCCCAGCATGAAGTGCCTGTCCCTACATGTCCTGGAGATCGTGGTGGTAAGCTGCCTCCTCGAAACCCTGCCGTCCGTTTGCTGTAGGTAGGCCCAGCATGATCTGCTTAGACTGTTGCTGCTGGTGAGAAAGAGCCCTGCCTTTACCAAGATGGCGTCCGGTGCCTTGCCTCAGAAGGCCCGATCCAAGCCACAGGGTGCCATTTTGTTTGCCTCAGAATAGGCACTCCCCCCCAACACAGTCCAATGTGTTTTCCGTGCTGTTTGAGGAAACCTGCAGACTTCCTGCCTGGATTTGACACCAAAAGAATTTAAATGGGATGTCCCGAAGGTGAGAATGACAGGGTCTAAATGCAAATTCTTCCTCTAGCTCCATGTAAATCAGGCTGTCTTCAGGACACTTGTGTGCGAGTATTTGCTCATGTAGAGATATCCTTATCCTCCCTTGACATTGCGTGTAAACAGAGACTGTTTGCACTATCCAGATCCCAAACAGCTGGGCCTGAAGCAGGAAGCAGATTCCTGGCATGACACACTGCTGGTATGATTTCAGAATGATGGTTACATCTATCATTAAATTGTGGTTACTAGTACCAGCCTGGAACTCAGTGCCACCAGAACAACATTATGGAAGGCATTGAAGGTACGTCTGTAGTATCCCGAAATCCAACTAAACAGATGGATTTTCTTTTCTTTCACTGGTTCCTCTCGGATCCAGTCCATCTGCTCGGGCTAGCGACCTCCGGGAGTTGCCGGGAATTGCAGATTAATCTCCCGGACACAATCCCCGAGACAAACCCTTGGAGCTTTCAAACAACATTTCTCCCCACAGTACTCATTCACCTTCAACACCAGCCCGTCTGCGAGGATTATCCACCCTTCGGGAGTTGCCGGGAATTGGGAGATTAATCTCCCGCAGACAATTCCCCAAGACAAGAACTCGGAGCGTTAGAGGAAAATTCCTCGCGCCTTATTCATTTACCTTGAACACCAGAAATAGGAAAGGCAGCTGTCCGGGTGCCTGGGAGCGGAGGATGGGTGTAGGTGGCCCCTGTGACAATGCATCCTGGGATGGTCCACCTCTGGTGACCCAACATCCCGATTGGCCGGGGAAGCAGTCCTGTGTTGTCAGGACGGTGAGCTCCATCCTGCAAAAATAACACGAGTAGATCACACAACAGCTTTTAGTAACGATGCACAACCTCTTTAACTGAGCCACTGATTACCTTTAAATTCTTCTATAATCGTGAAATGGTCCCTCCCTTCGTTTATTCCCCTCGATGTGCTTTTGTTAGTGAATGACCTCACTGTGTTACAGGGAGTGATTAGTAGCATTGACAATGGACACTGGGTTCCTAACAGCCTACTTGCGGAACGTTTCAGGGAACACCTCTGGGACACCCGGACCAACCACCCCGTGGCTCAACACTTCAACTCCCCCTCCCACTCCACCGAGGACATGCAGGTCCTTGGACTCCTCCATCGCCAGAACATAACAACACGACGGTTGGAGGAAGAGCGCCTCATCTTCCGCCTGGGAACCTTCCAACCACAAGGGATGAACTCAGATTTCTCCAGTTTCCTCATTTCCCCTCCCCCCACCTTGTCTCAGTCAAATCCCTCGAACTCAGCACTGCCTTCCTAACCTGCAATCTTCTTCCTGACCTCTCCGCCCCCACCCCCACTCTGGCCTATCACCCTCACCTTGACCTCCTTCCACCTATCACATCTCCATCGCCCCTCCCCCAAGTCCCTCCTCCCTACCTTTTATCTTAGCCTGCCTGGCACACTCTCCTCATTCCTGATGAAGGGCTTATGCCCGAAATGTCAAATTTCCTGTTCCTTGAATGCTGCCTGACCTGCTGCGCTTTTCCAGCAACACATTTTCAGCTCTGATCTCCAGCATCTGCAGTCCTCACTTTCTCCTCCTAAGGGGCAAGACGATTTGTAGTTGTCGCGCTGCGGAATGCACTGTTGGAAGGACAGGTGGCTATAAGGCACGTGAGAATCCATCTTCCAACGCAGTGCACTCTATACATGGGTGGGAAGTGAAAGCTATGGACAGGGAAAAGGAGGCAGAACCCCATCACAATATCTATCGGTCTATTTCATGTCACGTCCATGTTGAGTTTCACATGCATCAGAGTGGGAATAAAGTCATTGCAATGAGGTTGCATTCCTACAGAGATGGGAAAGAGGCAGAACAGGATGGATACAGGTTGGTAAAAACAATGACTGCAGATGCTGGAAACCAGATTCTGGATCAGTGGTGCTGGAAGAGCACAGCAGGTCAGGCAGCATCCGAGGAGCAGTAAAATCGACGTTTCGGGCAAAAACCCTTCATCAGGAGTAAAGGCCTGTGTTCTTCCAGCACCACTGATCCCAGAATCTGGATAAAGGGGGGGCTTAAATAAAAGACAGTTCTAAAGGCAAAATTAATCAGTGCTGGCCCTGGGATCGTACTGCAATCGATCCCAGACTCTGCTGTGACTTGCGTGGTTAAAGAGGTGCTATGAGGAGGATCTCTGAGGGGGTACGATACTACTCTTTGTTAGCCTAGCCTGGCGTCTCTGCTGGATGTCCACCGGCTCCATTTTTAGTGTTGGTCAGAGCTGTTTCTCTGCACCAGGGCGGGGGCTCGGTTTCAGTTGAAGACCAGAGAGTGAGAGCTGCCATCTTCCGAACTCCCCAGCACAGACGGGACCGCACACCGGATCAATCATCCCAACGGCCTTTTCCAGTCAGTCGGAGATTCTATTTGCCCCAACTTCCCAAATGCTGTTTCCCCAAGTAAGGCTAAGACTTAGTTCATCGGTGTCCTGCTACTCCACCTCTAAGAATAGCAGTGAGCATGTGAAATAGTGATCCTCTCAAAGTTACTTAAAGAGTAAGGGTTAAGCAAAGTTTATTGAGAAGATCAGTTGGGGCAGGGACCATCATATCCTATACCAGAGCACTCACTCCTGGGGTGTCAGTATTGCTGGTTAGACAGGGATTTATTGCCCCTTGAGAAGGTAACACTCAGACGTCTTGTTGAGCCACATTAATGCAGCGATTATTTTGAAATGTGAGCTCTCCATGTGTTCAGCACGTTGTGTGTAGATGTGAGTAGTGCAGCAGACGGACTTTCTCACATCCTGGAACCTAAGTAAGACATTCCGATAGCTGTAAGCCCTGGCCTACTCCACTTCATCAACGGGGGGTTAATAACTTTAACATGTCAGTTTGTGTATGTGAGTGCAATGTGAGTGCCAGTCCTGCTCTTATCTTCTGTCTTTTGTTTCGCCAAAATTGCAAGACTCATTTTTCTTTAACGCCACGCCTCATTGTCCGAGACCAAGCCCCCTCGGCAGCACATGCCTCGCTCCATCTACACTGCCAAACCCTTGCAAAATTCCTCCACAAAACCAGCCCTTCGTCTCCTGTCTTCCTCAGAACACAAGCCTAGTTTCTGTAAGTTGTCCGCATAAACTAACCCATGGGGTGGGGAGGGGGGGTGGGGTGTCTACACTGTATTCCTTCCAAGACCAATATATCCTTTCTCTGAGGTGTGGGGCCCAGCATTGTATGTGATACTCCAGATGTGGTCTAACCAGGGATTTGCACAGAAAACCCCCTTCCTGCTGTTTATACCTCCTGCAGTTGGAAAGGTTACCATCCCATCGTCCATTTGATTATTTTTTTGTACCTGACTACTACAATTAAGGTTCTGTGTACCTCGAATTCTAATGTTGATCCCTGGTCTCCACCATTTTTAAAACAAAACCAAAAACAAAAAAAAACTATTATTGTTGGGACCAAAGCGGATGATCTCACACTTCACTGAATGCCACAGTTTTTGCCCGTTCGCCTAATCTATCAACGTCTCCCTTTGTAATTTTGTGCGCCACAGTTGCCATGTCTCCGATCAGCAAGGTCGAGTCTTCCTTCAGCTGCCTCTGTGTTTCGCCAATGGTCATGTGTATTCCCACAGAGCCACTGGGGCGATGGGAAAGACCATGGGGGGAGGGGTGTGGGGTGGGGAGAGGTGGTCTGGGAACCCAGTCAACAACGGCATAGACAGCGTGAGGCTAAAGAATTGGGAGCTAGGCAGAGGGACAGAGGAGCACATTCGATCGAGTCAATGCAAAGCCAAAATGGCTGCAGAAGGAGAAGAGAAAAGAGAGAGAGAATTGATTCTCGGTTTGAAAGAAAGAGAAAATTGAGGTAAAGAAAAAGAATTTAGTAATTAAATGTGTTCTAAGGGTCACTTGGCCTGAAATGTTAGCCCTGCTTTCTCTCCCCACCAATGCTGCCAGACCTGCCGAGCTTTTCCAGCACTTTCTGTTTCTGAATTTAATAATTAAGCCATTCAGTACCTGACCGACGTCATCAGACTTATTTTTGGTGTTGATTGGAACATTTTAACACCGAGCACATTGCTAAAGGTGTTATTAATTAATGTATTGGGCTTTCTGTGGCATGTTTAATGGACAATTGATGTGTAACTTCAGTAATTTCATTAATCTCACACGGCTGTCTGTGTCTGACCAGACCGTAGGGCTGCACTCTCAGAGAGAGAGAGAGAGAGAGGGACAAATGGTAGGCATTTAACCTGAAGGGCACCGCACCCCGGGTAAGGGGCAGAAGGAAGAGAGTCCTTCATGATAACCTCAGCTGGTGTTGGCAACTGAACCCACACTGTTGGCATCACACCGACTGTCCATCCAACTGAGCAATCACAGTAAGGTTAAGGTGGGGCGTGGAGGGTCCACTGTTTTTGTAAAGTTAGTGGGTGGAGCAGCAGGAGTTAGCCAGCGAAATGTCACAATCCACAACTCCTGGGTCCCTCTCCCCTGTGAGTCGCTGGTTTCTGGGGTCATACAGCACAGCAATGAACCCTTCAGTCTGTAAACCCCAAACTAACCTAGTCCCACCCTCCTCCTTCTGGTCTATATCCGTCCAAACCTTTCCTTGTCACGTACTTATCCAAATACCTCTGTCAGCCATTGTAACTGAACCGACGTTCAGCACTCCCTCAGGAAGTTTATCCCACACACGAACTGCCCTTTGTAAAAAACATTGCCCCTCATGGCTTTTATAAAATCTCTCTCCTCTCACCCCTCGTCTTGAAATCCCCCAACTTCACTATTACCCCTCATGGCTGTATAAACTTTTATAAGGTCACCTCCCAACCTCTTATGATCCAGTGGAAACAATCCCAACCTTTCTTTATAACTCAAACCTTCTATACCCAGTAACATCCTGATCCATCTCTTGTGAACTGAAAATGTGTTGCTGGAAAAGCGCAGCAGGTCAGGCAGCATCCAAGGAACAGGAGATTCGACGTTTCGGGCATAAACCCTTTTTCACCTTCCTGAAGAAGGGCTCATGCCCGAAATGTCGAATCTCCTGTTCCTTGGATGCTGCCTGACCTGCTGCGCTTTTCCAGCAACACATTTTCAGCTCTGATCTCCAGCATCTGCAGACCTCACTTACTCCTCCTCCTTTTTAATCTCTTGTGAGCCCTCTCTAAGTGCTCCAGTTTCCTCCCACAATCCAAAGAGGTACAGGTTAGGTGAATTGGCCAGGCTAAATTGCCCTTAGTGTTAGGTTTAGGAGAGCGGGTCTGGGTGGGTTGCTCTTCAGAGGGTCGGTGTGGACTTGTTGGGCCGAAGGGCCTGTTTCCACACTGTATATAATTTAATCTAATCTATAGCAGGGTGACACAGCACTCCAGAACAGGCCTCACCAATGTCCAGTACAACCTCTGCATGCCATTCCAACTCCTGCACTCAAAGGACTGAGCGATGAAGGCAACCTAACTGCCTTCTTAACCACGGAGAATGGTGTGCATTATTCAAGCCCTGTTATATTTCGCTAATCCATTAGCTCAGTTTCTCTCCCCACAGATGCTCCCTATCCTGCAGAATCCTTCCAGCATTTTCTGTTTTGATTTCATTTCCCAGCATTAACAGTATTTTGCTTTTGTTTCCAACTACAGTTCAGTCTCACCCACAGAATAATTGAAGCTGCCAGAGTTTGCTGGGTTGCCTGTGGTACTATATTTAACAGCTCTGTTTTCTGTGCAAAAAATAGAAATATATACATTTTTTTTTAAACAGGACACTTTTAGACTTAAAGATCATTTCAGTCATCAAAATATACATATCTATTTTTACACCTCACAGCTGCAGAGACAGCTTCTCGACACTTAGAGCTCTAATTGTTGTGCTATAGAATTCCATTAAATTTCTTAACTCCTCAATTTATTTGAAGATAGTTTCCTCTCTTATCTTTAATCCTGCGTTCTCTTCATGATATTCCCCCCAGGGATTTATCTGGATTACAGCCTGTGCAAAGATGGTCTTCACCAGGTCATCCACCAGGGGGTACTTGTGAGCTTTCTCCCCACTGCGGTCTATGTTGGATTGGCATCACCTCCTGGCAGTTCCCACCATACCCCAAATCATAGTCACTCGCCACACATTGCGAACTGGGCATTCAGATGTGGCTAACTTGCAAATAAAATGAAGGAACGGAGACAATTGGGTGTGTGACCTCACACAGCATCCATTCAGCCCGTCGGGGTCCACACAAACCCTAACTCCCTCACCTCCACCCTTGCAGGTCCCATGGCTAATCCGCACATCCCTGGACAATTTAGCCCTGGCCCAATCCACCTAATCGGGCACAGCTTTGGATTGCGGGAGGAGGCCAGAGCACCGGGCGGCACGGTGGCTCAGTGGTTAGCACTGCTGCCCCAGGTTTGATTCCTGCCTCGGGCCACCGTCTGTGTGGAGTTTGCACATTCTCCCCCCATGTCTGCGGTTTCCTCCCACAGGCCAAAGATGTGCAGGCCGGGTGAATTGACCAGGCTAACTTGCCCGTAGTGTTAGGTGCATGAGTCAGAGGGAAATGGGTTACTCTTTGGAGGGTCGGTGTGGACTGTTTGGGCCTGTTTCCACACAGTAGGGAATCTGATCTAATCTAACACCCAGAGGGAATCTACGCAGACATGGGGAGAATATGCAAACTCCCCACAGAACAGTCACCCGAGGTTAGAATCGAACCTGCGAGGTAGACATGTTAACCACTGAACCACCGTGCTGCATGTGTAATGGTATGTTCAGTCACTCAGGGAGTCCATGTCGCTGTGGTGAGGGCCCGGAATCGATGAATCACGGTGGCAGATTTTCCAACTCTCTTCCCACCCGATTTCTCCCTTGTCCAAGTGTTGGCGGGATTGCAGGCGAATGTTCGAGCGTTGTCCACCAAGTCTCCAGGGTCGATAAATGCCAGCAGCGCTGAGAGAACTCAGCATCAGAAAGGCAGCTGGTCCACCAACATCTGAGCTGCACCCAGAATGATTTTCTCCAACACTGAAGAGAGAGAGAGGGAGAGAGAGAGAGAGAGAGAGAGAGAGAGAAGGAAGTTGGAAATGTGGGTGTGTGTCACACTGAAAAGAAATGGAGGAGGTCAAGAAAAAACTTTAAGGAAAGATTTGGGAGGGAGTGGTTAAATGACAAAGATGTCATGGAACAAGAGGCTAAGGGAATGGTAATGGTTGTAGTTTTGTTTTAAAAAAAACACAGCATTCGGTTAATGGCCGAATAAAACACAGCTCAGTTACTGCAAAGGTATCACGTCCATGACACTGGAATTTGGTCAAATTAAACACCAAGATGGCGGACAGAGTTCCTCAGCTTGGTCAGTGGTCAGTCTTGAAGGCTGTGAAAGGGGGCTGGGGCTGGCGAAGGAGTGCACCAGGGGGTCACCGGGGCAATGTTGGAAAAAGTGGGTCAGGCAGGGAGGATCTATTCAGTGCTGGCGCTGAGGGGGAGGTGGTCAACAGCTCCTGGTTCCTTGGAGTAATTGTCACTGACACTCCGTCCTGGCCCACCCATGTCAACACACACCGAGCCCTCTAACTTCCTCAGGAGGCGAAGGAAATGCAGCAGGTCCACATCCACCCTGAACAATGTTTATCGAGCGAGAAATGGCAGAGAGTGGTGAAGACATCCCGGAAAGCAGCCGTCCATCCACTGACTCCAGCTGTCATCCAACAGGAGACAGTGAGGTGGGGGCTGCAGGTGCTGGAGACCTCGAGCCGACAAAGCGTGGGGCTGGAAAAGGCACGGCCGGGCGGGCAGCATCGGAGGAGCGGGAGAGTCGACATTCCGGGCGTAACCCCTCCAACGTCCGTCCGGGAAAGGACCATCTTGGTGCTGCCTGATCTGCCGTGCCCTTTCCAGCCCCACACTTAATCAACATAACCAAAGCTCCCCTCCCCCTCCCCCAGTCATACCCTCTTCCGTTCGGCAGGAGATCCAGAAGCTTGAGAACACGCACTAACAGATTCAAGAACAGCTTCTTCCCCGCTGTGAGGGGAGGAACTCCCACGTATTAGAGCTGACCTTTCCCTTCACGGTCTCTGGAGCACCGTTACCCTGATGCCTTGTGATCGGACACACAGTACAATAGCTTTCACCCGTACCTCGGCCCGTGTGACAAAAATAAATCCGATTAAATCACAGGGTGGGGGGGGGTCTTCCTTTAGTGTGGGCGGGGTGGCTAAAACGGTGTTGCCTCCGCCACAGCTCAAGCTTTTTCCTCTTGCCAGGAGTAGGGCGAGAGTGAGGACCGTGGGGTGATGGAGGTCAGAGCGCGGTGCTGGAAAAGCGCAGCAGGTCAGGCCAGCATCCGAGGAGCAGGAGAGTCGGGCGAAAAAGCCCCTTCGTGGGGACGCAGTATGGGAAGGGGGCAGTGGGATCGGGATGGAAGAGTTATTTTTTGTTTTGTGTTGCCTGGGTCACACCCCAGTGGTCTCTGAGAGAGGGAGAGCTGTGTTAGAGCGAATTCTCTATTCCTGAGATGCTGCCTGACCTGCTGTGCTTTGACCAGCAACACATTTGCAGCTGTGATCTCCAGCATCTGCAGACCTCATTTTTTACTTAGAGCAGGACATGTTGACACAGGACTGAAAGGGTTAATGGTGAAGAGAGAGAGAGAGAGAGGGAGGAGTGACGTGAGAGTGAAGGGGCAGGGGAAAGCTGTGTGAACTGGCTAGTGATAGTCATATGAAGTTTGGGTCGGAGTTCAGACAAGGAGGACACAGAGAGAGAGGGAGAGAGACAGGGATCTGCAGTTAGTGTTAAACTGCCCAGACATCAGAGAGAGGACACAGACACGGACAGACACAGAGGGAGAGCTGTTCCCACACACTGCTGCTGGAGCAGGGGGGGGGGGGCAATCCTTCAGCAAAGCCCGGAGCACGGTGCAAGGAGCCCGGGCTCCCCTGGGGGGGTCACTGCCCTCAGACCCAGCATCTCGCACAAGGAGCCCCGCGGAGCTCCCCCCTCCCCTCCCCTCCCCTCCCTCCCTCCCGCAGACCCACTATGGATATCCTGGATAACTTCGGCGTGGAGAAGCTCTTCACCGCCTCCAGCCTGGTGGACCTGGAGGATCTGAACGAAGCCGATTTCCTCACCAATGTGGTAAGTTGCTGGGTGCACCAGCTCCACTTCTTAACCCAGCGCGGAGCCCCTTCCCCCTGTCCCCATCCCCAGCACCGTCCCCCTCCTCCTCCACTCCATCTCCGCCTCTCTTCCTGCTCGACCAGACACACACACACACACTGCACACACACACACTGCACAGGCACAGACACACACTGCACACACACACACTGCACAGACACACACTGCACACACACACACACTGCACACACACACTGCACAGACACACACTGCACACACACACACACTGCACAGACACAGACACACACTGCACAGACACACACTGCAATACAACACACTGCACACACACACACTGCACACACACACACTGAAATACAACACACTGCACAGACACACACTGAAATACAACACACTGCACACACACACTGCACAGACACACACTGCACAGACACACACTGAAATACAACACACTGCACAGACACACACTGAAATACAACACACTGCACACACACACTGCACAGACACACACTGCACAGACACACACTGCAATACAACACACTGAAATACAACACACTGCACAGACACACACTGCACACACACACTGAAATACAACACACTGCACAGACACACACTGCACAGACACGCACTGAAATACAACACACTGCACAGACACACACTGCACAGACACGCACTGAAATACAACACACTGCACAGACACACACTGCACAGACACACACTGAAATACAACACACTGCACAGACACACACTGCACAGACACACACTGAAATACAACACACTGCACAGACACACACTGAAATACAACACACTGCACAGACACACACTGCACAGACACACACTGAAATACAACACACTGCACAGACACACACTGCACAGACACACACTGAAATACAACACACTGCACAGACACACACTGCACACACACACACTGAAATACAACACACTGCACACACACACACACTGCACAGAAACACACTGAAATACAACACACTGCACAGACACACACTGCACAGACACACACTGAAATACAACACACTGCACAGACACACACTGCACAGACACACACTGAAATACAACACACTGCACAGAAACACACTGAAATACAACACACTGCACAGACACACACTGCACACACACACACTGAAATACAACACACTGCACAGACACACACTGCACAGAAACACACTGAAATACAACACACTGCACAGACACACACTGCACACACACACACTGAAATACAACACACTGCACACACACACACACTGCACAGAAACACACTGAAATACAACACACTGCACAGACACACACTGCACACACACACACTGAAATACAACACACTGCACAGACACACACTGCACAGAAACACACTGCACACACACACTGAAATACAACACACTGAAATACAACACACTGCACAGACACACACTGAAATACAACACACTGCACAGACACGCACTGCACAGACACACACTGAAATACAACACACTGCACAGACACACACTGCACACACGGAAACCTCCAGCAATATACAGACATGCACACTGAAATATACAAACACTGATACACACAGACATGCACACTGAAATATACAAACACAGAAACACAGACGTGCACACAGAAATATACAAACACAGAAACACAGACATGCACACAGAAATATACAAACACAGAAACACACAATGCACACAGAGACCCAGGCACAAGGAAACATTCATATGAACAATACGCAAATATATACAGGCACAAAGATAAAGGCATACACATAATGATACACATAAACACACAGATACACGTGAGGAAGGAGACCAGAACCACATCAGCACCCACACACCAACAGACAGAACATACACCAATATGTTGATACACAGACAGGTACACTCTGATACAGGCATCCTCACAGACACAAACTCACTGGGAGTCAGTCTCGCACTAAGTCATGTAACATGAAAACACTGACTCACACGAACGTGCTCCCCCCAGATTCCCCCTCCAACACGCATAGTTTCCTTCTCCATGGCTCTCAGTTAAACCATACCCCAACTAAGTAAAATGTCAACTGTCTGTTGATAGTACTGAAACAACCTTCAGCTGTAATCAGCGTCTGAGCTGACTCACCCCATTGTGGGTTGGCTTTGTAAGTTTGCCTTGAAGGGAAACCAGCTGTGCACATCCTACTGCGGGGTATTCCTCTCAGCTGGAGTTCTCTGCTTGTGTTTCATGTGGAATACAGCTCCAAAAACAGGGCTCATTTACTGGCAAATTAGTCTAATAATCGTGGAGCTGAAATTCTCTTGAGATAAAGCAGTTTGTAACTGAGACCAGTGCATTGTGAATGTTAGCACTGAGCAAGCGCATTGGAAATGTATTGGAGAAATCTTTTCTTTCCCAATTCAAGGGATATTTACCTAAGGAAAACAGTTTGCATGAACAAGCTAGTGATGGTCAGCCTGGCCATCAGTGGAATAAAAGGGGGACAATTCAGTTCCATTAGAATGAGAGTGTACAGACCTGTTAGAATGTGTCAGCACAGGCGAGTGTGATTAGAGTGAGTGTGGGACAGGCATTAAACTCACGGGGGACAGTTAATGCGCTCTGATTTCATCTGGGGAACAGCTCGTGGTCGGTTGCATTATATAGAACTCATGCAAGTATGATACTATACAGTATCATCTATACCATTCTATATAGCATACTTTACTAACTGTGTTGGAATACAGTATATCAAAAGTGAGACATTTGAAAGAAAAAGTACATAGATTCGATACTCGCTCTAGATTAATGAATATCCATAGTTGGCTATTTTCCAATATATAGGCAAAAGTGAGGACTGCTGGTGCTGGAAACCAGAATCTAGGTTAGTGTGGTGCTGGAAAAGCGCAGCAGGTCAGGCAGCATCCGAGGAGCAGGAGAATCGACGTTTCGGGCAAATGCCTTTCATCAGGAATTCACTATCTTCCACGATATGGCTAACAGGTTTAATGTTGAAATACATCTTGACGGTTATTAGATAGATGCACCTATTGCTGTGTGGTTGGTATGATGTAACGGAGCCTTGTCTATACTCTTTAATAACCTATAGATTCCACACAGGCACTGGGTAAGGTGGAGCATGTGCTGTGTTTGTGGTTATTCAGTTCTAAAGCCCCACATTCTCACTTCTCTCCTCCAACCAGTACAACCCTCACAGTGAGATTTAGCCTGTCCTTAGTCTGCTCCTGCCAGCTACTGGTTTGTTAACTCCTGAATTTGTAGGAATTTCCAAGTCCATCTTCCTCGAGGTGTGTCCTCTCATCCGCCTGGAGTCGGTGGGACTCGAACCCTGGATTTATATCGTTGCTTCATCTGAACATTCACCCGCTCTGCCCGGCTCTGTGTTTGGCCTGTTTCATTTTCCTATTTAATTCCCCCTCAGGAAACTGCCAATTCTTTTCTCGCCCGAGATTCGTTCTCCCCGACTGTTTTCTGGTTTCCTTCCTGGTTTATTTTGGGTGCTTAACGTTCGCATTCGGAGTCTGTTTCAGATCCAGGCTGTTCCAACTGCCTCTCCCAACTGGGAAGACTGAGATTACAGGTCCCGGGTTAGAGACATGAGATTCTTATCTGGCCTCTCACTTCGGTGGATTAGTCAGCACAGGCTGCACAGTCAGAGACGCTGTCTTTAGGAGGAAATGTTAAACCAAGAGCTGTCAGTCCTTTCAAGGGGGATGTCAATGATCCGATGGAATTGTTCACAACCAGCAGAAAACCTCCTCCTGTGCCTGGGTCAATAACTGTCCCCATATCAGCACTGCCGGATAAACACTGAAAGAGATGGGGATATGAATAGGAAGGGTTTGGAGGGATATGGGCCGGGTGCTGGCAGGTGGGACTAGATTGGATTGGGATATCTGGGACAGCATGGACGGGTTGGACCGAAGGGCCTGTTTCCGTGCTGTACATCTCTATGACTCTATAACTGTGGGTTCTGAAATCAGAAGCAAAAACAGAAATTGCTGGAAAAGCTCAGCAGGTCCAGCAGCATCTGTGCGGAGAAGGCAGTCAAGACTTCCAAGTGCAGTGAGCCTCCTTCAGATAGACTGCTCCTGTGTCTCGGTGTTTACAGGATTTGACTTTGTACAAAGTTACCGTATTTCCTGGTGTTGCAGCGAACCACTCGCTGTGCAGCATTGTGAGATAGCTATAAAGTTGTTTGGAATTCCTCTCTGTTTATGGCCCATTGCTGTAGGACCCAATCTGTTTATATCATGTACCCACCTTGTTCCCCAATTTATTCATAAGTAGTTGCAGTATCTCCTGGTTTCTTGTTATGTACAGTATTCCGTCTTTGTTAGTGTGCTCCTTACATGTCCTCGCTGCATATCCGATCATGCGTTATGGTGTCCTGATGTGTGTTCCTGATATGAATTCCTGGGATTGTGTTCCTTCTCTGTGTTGTTGGTGTACACCCTGCCTTGAGTAAACGACAGAACTGCAGATGCTAAAGGCGGAGGGGTCACTGGCCTCGAAACGTTAACTCTACTTTTTCTCCACACCTGCTGCCAGACCTGCTGAGTTTCTCCAGCGATTCCTGCTTTGTTCCTGTGCCTGTTTGGCGGCGTTCTTGTTGATCGTTCTCGTGTGGAGTCCTGGAGTGTACTCCAGGTGTTTCCCTGCGTTTCGGTTTGACCACGGCCAAATGTTCGAACTGAAATCCGTCACAGATTCGGGTCTGACCAACTCCCGCAAAATCTTAGCACAATCACGTCTCCGCGCTCTTTCATCTGCACTTTTGCGTGTTACTCCGTGTGTAGACTTACTGTTGACTAACGGTGTAAGGTTGCCAGTCTCCCTGTGTTCAGTCTCTGGGTGTTGGCAGCTGTGTGGTGAAAGTGGACTCATCACACTGTACTGTATGTATGTTCAGTACGTGTTGTTAGCATGTATACCTTCTCTCTTGATCAACAACACGGGTATGATTAAGCTGGAGAGAATAAATACACTCGGACGTTTCCAGGTATGGAGGTTTTAAGTTATATAAAAATAAAAGGCTAGCTAGGCTGGGATTCTGTCACTGGCACATTGGGGGTTGAGAGATGACCTTTGTGGGTGGCACAGTGGTTAGCACTGCTGCCTCACAGCGCCAGAGACCCGGGTTCAATTCCCGACTCAGGTGACTGACTGTGTGGAGTTTGCACATTCTCCCCGTGTCTGCGTGGGTTTCCTCCGGGTGCTCCGGTTTCCTCCCACAGTCACAAAGATGTGCGGGTCAGGTGAATTGGCCAGGATAAATTGCCCGTAGTGTTAGGTGAAGGGATAAGTGTAGAGGTGGGTTGCGCTTCGGCGGATCGGTGTGGACTTGTTGGGCCGAAGGGCCTGTTTCCACACTGTAAGTAATCTTACCGAAGTTTATAAAACCATGAGGGGCACAGGTAGGTTTAATGGTTGGCATCTTTTCCCCAGGATGGTGGGATTTCAAGACTAGATGACTATCGTTGTTAAGATGAGGAGAGAGGTTTTAAAAAGACAGGAGAGGCAAATGTTTTTGCTCAAGAGGATGGTTCGTATGTGGGATAAACTTCCTGGGGAAGTGATGGATGTGGGCATAGTTACAATATTTAAAAGACATGAATAGGAGAGGTCTGGAGGGAGATGGGCCAGGAGCAGGCAGGTGGGACTAGTATAGTTTGGGATTATGTTCAGCATGGACTGGTTAGACCGAGGGTATGACTCTGTGACTCTGTAACACTGTGCATTTATATAGTTTCTTTAACATAAGTAGCACCTTAAGGAGTATCACAGAGGGACGCAGTATAATGTCGATCCGAGTGCACCGAAGGAGTGATCAGAGCTTTGGTTAAATGGTGCATTTTGAGGAGGGTCTTGAAGGAGGGGGAAGACGGTTTGAGGTGGAGAGAGGGCTGCTGGGGGGAAGGTAGGGCTTGGGATCAGGGCTGTGTAAGAAAGGAATGAACATTCAAGAGGGTGCTTCGTGAATTTGTCTCTGCCTTTGCTTTCATGTGTGTGATGCTCTGATAAATACAACAATGACTCATTTTTCTCATGACGTGGAACTTTGAAGGAACACACCTGCTGGAGCCTCTAACAGCCTGTGACGTTGGACAGTGAGGGAAAACAAATTAGATATGAGCACTGTGAAAGGTGCCCTTTTGTACTCCGTACAATCTGTCATGACTGACGAAGGCGGTGACTCCGAACACTGCTTCGCTTAGCAACCTCAATCGTTCTACCAATGGGGACCTTTCTCTCCATCCTCTTGTCCAGGCTCTTCCCGCCCCCCCTCCCCGTTATTGTTAAACGAATCTCCTCACAGCCTTTTGCACCCCAGAGAAAATAGTTCCAGCGTCTCCACGTAATCAAAGTTGCTCATGTCTAGCAAGTCCTCCTCAGAGACTTGCACAGAGTGCTGGAGTAACTCAGCAGGTCTGGCAGCCTCTGCAGGTGGAGAGGTGGCGTCTCAAGTTTGATATGTCTCTTCCTCGGATCTTTCCTGTGCCTTTACGTCCTTCTGTATGTGGGGCACTCGGACCTCGTATTGCCATCGAGGCTGAATCAGTGGTTTATCTCGCCCTCCTTCCTGGGCCCCTATTTGTGAAGATCTCAAATGCTTCTTCAATCGGAGCAGTAGGCCAATCAGCCCCTCCAGCCTGTTCTACCCTTCACTGTGTTCATGTCTGATCTGTTACCTAACTGCCTTTGGCCTATATCCCCATGCTTAATCTCTGATTTAAAATTAACAACTCACCCAGGCGCCCACTGCCATCTCTTTCCAACCGTTACCACCCGGTGTGGCTGTGTGTGTGGAAGGTGATAGCCGAGTGGTATGATCACTAGACTAGTAATCTAGAGACACTCGTGATGTCCTGGGACCTGGGCCCCAACCCTGTCCTGGTAAATGGTGGCATTTGGATTCAAGAAAGTTACATTAGTCAGAGGGGAATGGGTCTGGGTGGGTTACTCTTTGGAGGGTCGGTGTGGACTGGTTGGGCCGAAGGGCCTGTTTCCACACTGTAGGGGATCTAACCTAAAAACTCTGAAGGGCCATAGAAACAGTGGTGAGACCCCATGTTGATTGTTGGGAAAACCTAACGAAGGGCTTATGCCCGAAACGTTGATCCTCCTGCTCCTCGGATGCTGCCTGACCTGCTGTGCTTTTCCAGCGCCGCTCTGATCTAAAACCTGTTGGGAAAACCCATCAGGCTCACTAATGGCCTTTAGGGAAAGAAACTGTAGGCCGGACTTGCATGTGACCCCAGGGCCGTGCCAATGTGGTCGACCATTCAATGGCCTCTGGGTAATGAATGCAGGCCTGCTCACCTCTGAAAACGTTTCAGAGAACACCTCTGGGATGCCCGGACCAACCAACCCAACCGCCCCGTGGCTCAACGCTTTAACTCCCCCTCCCACTCCACCGAGGACATGCAGGTCCTTGGACTCCTCCATCGCCAGACCATAACAACACGACAGTTGGAGGAGGAGCGCCTCATCTTCTGCCTGGGAACCCTCCAACCACAAGGGATGAACTCAGATTTCTCCAGTTTCCTCATTTCCCCTCCCCCCACCTTGTCTCAGTCAAATCCCTCAAACTCAGCACCGCCCTCCTAACCTGCAATCTTCTTCCTGACCTCTCCACCCCCACACCCACTCCGGCCTATCACCCTCACCTTGACCTCCTTCCACCTATCACATCTCCATCGCCCATCCCCCAAGTCCCTCCTCCCTACCTTTTATCTTAGCCTGCCTGGCACCCTCTCCTCATTCCTGATGAAGGGCTTATGCCCGAAACGTCGATTCTCCTGCTCCTTGGATGCTGCCTGACCTGCTGCGCTTTTCCAGCAACACATTTCCAGTGTATGGAAGGCTGGTTGGCGTGTTCCTATGATCTCCGCGACAGGAACAGTATAATTAATGTTCAGACGAGTCAACCATTTCAGGGGACTGTCCCACAGCCTCTTATTTGACCCTGCCCTCCCTGACTTCCGGAACGTTGATTTGAAGCCATTCTATTGGGACTAAGACTGCCCCACATTGACACTGGTTGGATCCACCAGTTTCTCACTTCATTGGCAGCCTCCGGCAGAGAGGAACACAGGCAGGTGGCATCTGGCAAACAGATCGGTCACAGCATTGGCCTCCATTGGTAGACTGGGGAAGAGGTACACCGAAGAGAGAGAAAGCTGTGTCTGTGTGTGTCTGTATCTGCGTGTGAGTCTATGTCTCTGTGTGTCTGTCTATCTGTGTATGCGAGTGTGTGTCCGTGTGTATCCGTGTCCATGTCCATGTGTGTGTCGATGATTGTGTGTGTGTCTGTGTGTGTGTGTCTGTGTGTGTGTGTCGTGTCCACGTGTGTGTGTCTGTGTGTGTGTGTCCGTGTCCGCGTGTGTGTGTGTGTCCATGTCCACGTGTGTGTGTGTGTGTGTCCGTGCGTGTGTGTGTGTCCCCGTGTCTGCGCGCGCGTGTCCCCGTGTCTGCGCGCGTGTGTCCCCGCGTCCGCGCGTGTGTGTGTGTCCGTGTCCGCGCGTGTGTGTCCGTGTCCGCGCGTGTCCCCGTGTCCGCGCGTGTGTGTGTCCGTGTCCATGTGTGGGCGTGTGTGTCCGTGTCCGCGTGTGGGTGTGTGTGTGTCCGTGTCCGCGTGTGTGTGTGTCCGCGCACGTGTGTGTGTCCGTGTCCGCGCACGTGTGTGTGTCCGTGTCCGCGTGTGTGTGTGTCCGTATCCGCGCGTGTGTGTGTGTCCGTGTCCGCGCGCGTGTGTGTGTCCGTGTGTGTGTGTGTGTGTGTGTCTGTGTCCGAGTGTGTGTGTGTGTAAGTCTGTATGTCGATGTGTGTGCGTGTGTCTGTCTGTGTGTCGATGCGTGTGTGTGTGTGCATGTCCGTGTCCGTGTCCGCGTGTGTGTGTATGTGTGAGATTACCTGGAAGTGATTGGTGAGATAGAACAAGGAGCATCTATTTCATTTGTTACACTTCAGGGAGCTCCAGAGTCCAGGGGGTGGAGGGAGAAAAAGGCTGTTAATTTGAGATTTTCGTGGTACTACACTTGACGCTTCAGCATTTCACATCGATTCTGCGGCTGACTTATTCCGAATGTTTCACCTTTCTGCTGGGAGTTCCTTATTTCACAGCGATCCACTTATTCTGTGACTCCACTTCCTGGAATGTTGCGTTTGACAATGTTGCTCAGCAAACATTCTGGGATGAAGCTGGAATATTCCGGAATTGGAGATTAATCTCCAGGACACTGTGCAGCCCGGGAGAAAAACCATCAGCCATTAAACACTAACGCATTTCCATTTTAATTTTCTTTGAGCACTTTCGCACGTTATTTGTAAATCTAGGCCAGATGTGGCTGTCTAATCGAGATCCTAAGGACGCTCACTCAGCCGGCAAAGTGGGGGCTTGCTTTCCAAGTGACCGTGGACAGGCAATGCACCGGTCTTTGTGGTCCAAGTTTGTGGTCTTTGTTGGGCAACTGTTTAGCAGGATGGGGCGGTTAGAGGCAGACGGTCATGTGCTGAAACTCCCAGGAATGTGTCCACACACAAATTGCTAGTGAAACTCCCCCCGCAGAAATCCGAGTTAACGGTTCAGGTCCAGCCACCCTTTCTTCAGAACACTGACGGCAACGGCGCATCCATGTGGACAATTCACAAGAATACCATTCACGAGGAAACTTGGTGTTCTTGTAAATGGTCCTGATGAGACTCTTTTCAGAAATGGCCTGTTTTATGCCATCGACAAAGTTAACATTACCACCTTTGAACCTTTCATTTATATAAATCGTAAAAGGTTGAGGAGCCAGCATTGATCTCTGGTGCATGACTCGTTATATTTACAACCTATTTATACTGATCTGCTAGTTCCTATTAACTGGGGAATCTTCTATGTGTACTAATGAGTGGCACCTTATCAATTGATCTCTGTGAACCCAAGTGCAGTACATCTAATGGGTGCCCTTCATCTACAGCACATTACTTTCTCAAAGGACTCCAGTAAACCGATTCACCATAATTTTCCTTCACAAATCCATTTTGTCTTTGCCTGATGACTTTAAACTTTTGTTCACACCCTGCTTTAATAATAATCCCTCATGTCTCCCCTCTGAGAGATGTTAAATTAATTGGCCTGTAGTTTCCTGCTTTCTCTCCTCTGCCCTTTATTTTTGAACGAAGGAGTTGCATCGTTATCATTCCCTTGTTGTCTTGTTATTTTCCATTCTGAAAATGTGTTGCTGGTTAAAGCACAGCAGGTCAGGCAGCATCCAAGGAACAGGAAATTCGACGTTTCGGGCATAAGCCCTTCATCAGGAAGGGCATCTCCAGCATCTGCAGACCTCATTTTTTACCCTGTTATTTTCCATTGCCAATTCTCTGGTCTCCAATCTAATGGGACCATCCCTACATCTTGGAATACTTCGTTGGGCCAAATGGCCTGTTTCCCCACTGTATGGATTCTATGATTAAAACCAACGCATCAACTATTGCAATTAGTTGATTATTGTAAGAACCCCCCAAGGATGAAGGCCATCTCGGGGACTGGTTAACCTGCCTGGCAACAGTTTGCTCAGAGCCATTGCCTGATGACAGTAATTTTTCTCGAGTTCGTTGCTGTCTTCCATTTCCTGAGTTACAGTGATAGAGTCACGGAAGCAGACCCTTCGGGCCAACCCGTCCATGCTGTCCCAGATATCCCAACCCAATCTAGTCCCACCTGCCAGTACCCGGCCCATATCCCTCCAAACCCTTCCTATTCATATACCCATCCAAATGCCTCTTAAATGTTGCAATTGTACCAGCCTCCACCACTTCCTCGGGCAGCTCATTCCATACACGTACCACCCTCTGCATGAAAAAGTTGCCCCTTAGGTCTCTTTTATATCGTTCCCCTCTCACCCTAACCTATGCCCTCTAGTTCAGGACTCCCCGACCCCAGGGAAAAGACTTTGTCTATTTACCCTATCCATGCCCCTCATGATTTTGTAAACCTCTATAAGGTCACCCCTCAGCCTCCGACGCTCCAGGGAAAACAGCCCCAGCCTGTTCAGCCTCTCCCTGTAGCTCAGATCCTCCAACCCTGGCAACATCCTTGTAAATCTTTTCTGAACCCTTTCAAGTTTCCCAACATCTTTCCAATAGGAAGGAGACCAGAATTGCACACAATATTCCAACAATGTCCTGTACAGCCCAACATGACCTCCCGACTCCTGTACTCAATACTCTGACCAATAAAGGAAAGCATACCAAATGCCTCCTTCACTATCCTATCTACCTGTGACTCCACTTTCAAGGAGCTATGAACCTGCACTCCAAGGTCTCTTTGTTCAGCAACACTCCCAGGACCTTACCATTAAGTGTATAAGTCCTGCTAAGATTTGCTTTCCCAAAGTGCAGCACCTCACATTTATCTGAATTAAACTCTTGTTCTTGGATGAAGCTTATATCCTCAACAGTGCAGACCCTTGCAAAGTATCTTCTTATTTTCCGTTGCCAATTCCCTGGCCCTGGGCTCATTTTCAATAGGAACATCATTGTTTTATGAGCTCCTCTTGTCAATTTTTTATATAATATCTTACTGTCTTGTTTTAGTACTTCTAGCTAGCTTTCTCTGGTACAGAGTCACCATAGAATCCCTATAGTGTGGAAACAGGCCATTTGGCCCATACTGACCCTCCGATGAGCATCCCACCCAGACCCATTCCCCTATCCTATTATTTTACATTTACCCCTGACTGATCCACCTACCTGACACATCCCTGTGGACACTCTGGGAAATTTCGCATGGCCAATTCACCCGAACCTGCGCATGGTTAGACTGCCATGTTCCTTGTGCAACCTTACACTGTAGAAAATCACGTTGTGGAAAACCGCGCTGTAGCAGATCGCTAATAGAAAATCGCTAGTTTGTACCGTTCAGTAGAAAGTTCACATTATCCAAACAATATCCACACTTTGTCAATTGTGTTCCAGCCAAATTCATACAATGTGCATTGTAGCAGAACTACTGGGCTGTAATTGGCTTTCTCATTTTTAAACTATTCATCCATTTTTGCTTTTTTTCCATTTTCGATACAATTTGGACTCTCAGTAATCGTGTTTCACATGACGACGTGCCCCATATTGAGTGCTGAAGCCGTGTGATGATATAAGATTGACTCTGTTTGCTGCAGACCCCAAGGGTCTCCTCACACCAGCTTGTGTTGCTGTCGATCACCAACGGTGCAGATAGGAAGGGGTTGGAGAGCCGACTACAATGTTCATTAGCTCGATAGCGTTAAGGGATGACCGTGCTCAGGCCGTCAATGAGCAGAGCCCCCTCTCCGTCTTGGAGCAGAATTGGCCTGACCGTTGAGGGTAACTGGACATCCCCTCGATCGGCCCCCTCTTGGCAATGAGGCTTATTCCAAGAAGACCTTTATGTCAGCCAGGCTTGACCACACCGTTTCAGGTTGGATCTCTGAGCTAGGAATTGTAGGAACAGGAGTAGTGCGTTGATTGCGATCATGCCTGATTGGCCACTCACCTGCCTTTTAACCAGAGGGGCATAGGTTTAGGGTGAGAGGGGAACAACTCAAAAGAGACCTAAGGGGCAACTTTTTCACACAGAGGGTGGTACGTGTATGGAATGAGCTGCCAGAGGATGTGGTGGAGGCTGGTACAATTACAACATTTAAAAGGCATTTGGATGGGTATATGAATAGGAAGGGTTTGGAGGGATATGGACCAGGTGCTGGCAGGTGGGACTAGATTGGGTTGGGATAGCTGGTCGGCATGGACGGGTTGGACCGAAGGGTCTGTTTCCGTGCTGTACATTTCTATGACTCTACCCTCCTCGTTCCCCCTAACTAAATACACCACTGTTAATGAAAAATCTAACTCCATCTCTACTTGGGCATTAAGAGGCTTCAGTACAGAGCAGATCTGTTTGAACTTGCCCTCATGATCTTTCTCACTTATCTGAGTTATTTTTAAGATGCCAGACTTTCTGGTCTGTCTCTCATCTGAGGGAGGCTGGTCTCTGTCATTCTGTCTAGTTCCTGATCGTGTCTGAGAGTTGTTGTGGATGGTCTCGTGATTTTATCCAAATTGTTGCGGAGATTTAGAAGTCTCCAGTTTAGAGTCCAGGGCTCTGTTTGAACAGTTGTCCCCCCACCACCAATCTTTGTACTTCTTTCAGTCAATATCTTGCCGAGCTCCAGGGACTTGTTTGCATTCGGCAGGATCCTGATTGAGACAATCTGGTGTCATTTCACAGGTCACAAATCTTTCGACTGTTAGGGAATGGAGACTTGAACTTAGCCTTCCTTCAGTCGATGAGGGTAATTTCAACCTAATGTATTCCATCTGCATTTAATTAACGGAACTCATTCAAACTCCATCACTTTAACCAAACTATTCAATCCCCATCCGACTAACCGACCTATTTCACTCCCATTTTAATTAATAGATTGCAATAGTCGATAGGATTTAGAGTTATTAGGTTGTACAGCACAGAAACAGACCCTTCGGTCCAACTCATCCATTTGCTGCTGTTGGCTATTATTTACTTATGTATGTTATTGAACTCTGTGATCTGCCTGTATTGCTCACAAGACAAAGCTTTTCACTGTGCCTCGGTACATGTGACAATAAATAAATTCAATTCAATTCAATCTAGTCTCATTCGCATCTGGCCCATATCCCTCCAAACCCTTCCTATTCATATACCCATCCAAATGCCTCTTAAATGTTGCAATTGTACCAGCCTCCACCACATCCTCCACCACATCCTCTGGCAGCTCGTTCCATACACGTACCACCCTCTGTGTGAAAAAGTTGCCCCTTAGGTCTCTTTTATATCTTTCCCCTCTCACCCTAAACCTATGCCCCTCTAGTTCTGGATTCCCCAACCCCAGGGAAAAGACTTTGCCTATTTACCCTATCCATGCCCCTCATAATATTGTAAACCTCTATAAAGTCCCCCCTCAGCCTCCGACGCTCCAGGGAAAACAGCCCCAGCCTGTTCAGCCTCTCCCTGTAGCTCAAATCCTCCAACCCTGGCAATATCCTTGTAAATCTTTTCTGAACCCTTTCAAGTTTCACAACATCTTTCCGATAGGAAGGAGACCAGAATTGCACGCAATATTCCAACAGTGGCCTAACCAATGTCCTGTACAGCCGCAACATGACCTCCCAACTCCTGTACTCAATACTCTGACCAATAAAGGAAAGCATACCAAACGCCATCTTCACTATGCTATCTATCTGTGACTCCACTTTCAAGGAGCTATGAACCTGCACTCCAAGCTCTCTTTGTTCAGCAACACTCCCTAGGACCTTACCATTAAGTGTATAAGTCCTGCTAAGATTTGCTTTCCCAAAATGCAGCACCTCGCATTTATCTGAATTAAACTCCATCTGCCACTTCTCAGCCCATTGGCCCATCTGGTCAAGATCCTGTTGTAATCTGAGATAACAGTATAAAATGGGCAAGTAATCTATCTGACTAGTTTCCTGTTGGAGAGGTGGAATTGAGTATCGTCATGTCATCGGGGATAGGAGAGGTCATCTGGTGGTGGGTGGAGTGGCTTACCCTGAACCTTGCATTGTATGTACAAATGAAAAGACAGTTCCCAGTCCCTGTTTAAAAACACGTTGTTGTTTCAACGGGAGAGACGCTTGGTTCCTGGAACCAGTTTGTTTAGCAAGTCCAGCTGTCCCATGCCGGTTTTAACTCTCGGCTGGGTATTCAAAACCACACCGACACCAGATGTGCACACGCCACACGCCATCACGTGGTCTGACTGCAGAAGAAACATGTGATTTTTTTTTGCCCCAACTTTCAAAGCGCTTTCAACCTACTCAAGAGTTGTGTTTTGTTTTAAACACTGTAGCCCGTTTGTACACAGCCTCAAGGGAATGTGTAATTGGACCCATTGTCCAGGAGACAGTGCCTCCAACGGTGCAGCACTCTCGGGTACTGCAGCCGGAGCATGCGTTTTGTTCAAATCCTGGGGGTTTGAGCCTGGATATTCCCAGGTGAGTGCATGATAGCTGGGTGATGCTGATACCCCTGAAATGAGGGGGTAAAAACCACCGTCCAACAAAGAGTCATAGAGATGGACAGCATGGAAACAGACCCTTCGGTCCAACCCGTCCATGCCGACCAGATATCCCAACCCAATCTAGTCCCACCTGCCAGCACCCGACCCATATCCCTCCAAACCCTTCCTATTCATATACCCATCCGAATGCCTCTTAAATGTTGTAGTTGTACCAGCCTCCACCACATCCTCTGGCAGCTCATTCCATACACGTACCACCCTCTGGGTGAAAACATTGCCCCTTAGGTCTCTTTTATATCTTTCCCCTCTCACCCTAAACCTATGCCCTCTAGTTCTGGTCTCCCCCCACCATAGGGGAAAGACTTTGCCTATTTATCCTATCCATGCCCCTCATAATTTTGTAAACCTCTATTAGGTCACCCCTCAGCCTCCGACACTCCAGGGAAAACAGCCCCAGCCTGTTCAGCCCAAAGGAGTTGTATTTGCTATCCTCCCATCTAACGAACCATCCCTGATCCCTGGAGCACCTTGTTGGGTGAAATGGCCTGTTTCCACACAGTAGGAAATCTACGCTTAAAAGGCAAGTGGGCAGCTGACCTGCCCGAACAGAGGGGCCCAGTCACCCGCAGCTCATTAGGGGTTGGGGAGCGACGGGGCCGTGGGCAGACTCAGGGGAGTCATTTGCGCCCGGGTCTGTGCTAAACCGTGCACTCTGACAGGCTTTTGAAATATTCCACTGAGCCGTCAAAAGATGCCCGTTTGAGGAGGGGAAGCAGGTCGCTTGGCGTGGGCTCTTGGTCACTGCTTCGCCTTCAGGAAGCCTAGCTGTGGTCCCCACTGCCGCCATCAGAGACAGCGAGAGGGAGTGACTGACCACTCTGCTGCTGTTGGTTACATAACCAGCTCCCCCCCTCTGTCCGCACCCCCCCACCCCTCCCCAGTAACCTGCTGCCAGTGTTCCAGAGTAACACTGGCTGAGCTGAATGGTTGCTGGGGCGAGTAGGTGAGTGGAGGAGGGGGGGGGTGGGGCACATCCTGACTCCCCTCTCTGCCCCTCCCTCGTCCTCCCAGCCGTGGGCGATAAAGGCTTGACCAACTATGTTTGGAAGAGCTGACAATCTCACGACTGGCACTGACAAATGAAAAGTAAGGGTAAAAATAAAACCAGGAAGGAGCAGGATATATATAACCAGGAGACCCTTACTCTGTATCGAAGCGACAGAAAATGTAAAGGAATCGGAGGTGGTGGCCCACCCCTCTCCACTCCAAATGCCATAGAATCTCGACAGTACAGTACGAGGCTTTTCGGTCCATCGAGTTTGCACTGACCCCCGAAAGAGGACCCTGCCCTATCCTGGTAACCCCACATAGTTAACCCACCCATCCCTGAGCACTACGGGCCAATGTCGCTCCATCAGCTTCTGTAATGATGCCCCCGAGACCTGCCAGAGGAACCTGCTCAGAAAACTCTACACTGCAAACATCCAGGTCCAAGCTGGGAACGTGGACTCACCATGTTTTGGAGGGGGGGGGCGGTGAGAGGGGTGTGTGAACGCACGGAAGTGGCACAGGGGAGTGTGGAGTGGAGTCCCGGCAGGTGATGGCATGATGCCAGTGTGGGGGAGGGGGATGACGGGCCAGCAGGATGCAGGCCGCATCTCAGGTGGGCCTGGGGCGTTGCACCCCAGACCAGGATCCCCCAGGGAGTGAGGTAAGGTGTCACCCTGACAGGCCTGAGGTTAAACCCCGCCATCGTCCCAAACCCGTTGCTTTCGGAAGGGCTGAATGGTCAAACATGTCCGGCTGGCACCCTCCCCCCAGGCTGGAGAGCTGCCGGGAGATACCAGGCTCTGGGCGCTGGTTTTCAGATCAGGGGAGTTAGCACCAGCCTTGCCAGCAGCACCTGGTGACGATGTGGAGTTCTCCCTCTCCTACCCGATTGTAACACCGTGATTAACTCCGCTCACCCATTAACCGGCTTCTGGGGGCTTTCGACTGGAAACTGCGCCATGGTGAATGCTCGAATATTGATGAACTACTGACACTGTAAACAGTGACATGGTAGAGCAGGACTCCGTTTAAATCTTCTTCCCTCAGGACTTTGAGCTGGCCATCTGCAGGATCACGGCCCGGTGAGTAATGCTGGAGCAGCCTCACCTCCCAGTGCCATGTGCCCCAACCATTGCCGTTACTCTACACCTCCAATCATCAACCATTACACCCACCCGCCCTTGTCTCTGTCCTCCATCTCCCACCTCCCCTGTGACAGCCTATTGGCTCTCCCTGTCTATGGTCCTCCCCCCCCCCCCCCCCCCCCCCCCCCCCCACCCCACCAGCGGTTCCTTCTCCATGCAGACAGACAGTGGACTCCAAGTCACACCTGCCCGAGAGTGCCTCCTGGTGGTGGGCACTGAGAGTTCTGATTCCCGCTGACTCAGTGCTTTTTTGTGCTGGTGCAGTTGGGAGTCATCCATGAGCCCAGAGTCCGGAGTGTTGTCAGCGGATTTCACTCTTCGTCCCTCCCCCACACCCCCTCCATCATATCCCCATCTCCCTTTATCACTTCCCCCACCTCCCCGTCCCATCCATCTCCCTCCTGTCCGTTGCCCAGTACTCTCACTTTAGCTTCTGCCTTGCCATCCCTCTGTCCTCCCCCAGCTCCCCTCCGATTCTCCCCCCCCCCACGTCCCACTGTGGTGACCCCTTCACCTACCGGTGCCCAGTGCGGTTTTGGCGGGATGCGCTGGGCCTCGCTAACGTTGGCGATGAGGATGGATGGATGGATGGAGGGAGGTGTATCACGCGCAGCTGGCTAAATGTGGCACTGTAAACCTTTGACAAGCCAAACCTGCTGGGGCCACTAGTCCCAGCTGTGAAAGAGACTCTTCCCCCCCCACCCACCCACCCACTGCCTCTGACTCCCGTGACTGACGTCCTGCGAGTCTCGCTGCTGTCTCTCGCCTTTGTAGGTTTTTCTTTCGTTTCCTCCTGCTGCGCTTATTTTGGTTTCTCAGCGCTGGCTGGTGGCTGCTGTTGTATGTTCAACCCCTTCGACAGCGAGCTGCTGCAGTCTTTGTGGAAAATGTAAATCAGGCCCAAATCTCTCAAATACCAACAGGGGACAGGAGAGGGGGGAGGGAGAGGGGGGGGGGG